>NW_010248182.1:21779-36922 GCF_000690775.1 Eurypyga helias | reverse complement strand
TTTATCAAATACAAGACAAAGCAGTGTAGGGAAAAAGGACAAGTCACTACCTGCAGGAATCTGTATTTCCCAGTATTTTACTGAGCTAAGCTGGTTAGGCACACTGCCAGGCAGGCATGGCCCCTGGAACCTCTCCAGGAAAAAAAAATCTCTGCTCGTGTTGTGAAAGGGTTTCCCCCATCCGTGCTGGAAAAGAGATTCCCGTCTCAGAAGCTGAGAGATATTTATTTATTTATTTATTTAGCGGTAGCGAGCTAACATTAATGGCACACAGTCAATTTGTGTCATGGGCACTGTGAGATATTTTGAAAGCCGGCGTGGACCATAGATTCCTTGGGTGCAAACGGCACCCAGCCACCTCTTTTCTGATGCTGCTGCTGTTGGCTCACAGGACAGGTACAACTGGTTTTGGTGAGTAGGAATGAGGCAGGAAGTGAGAATTTACATGCCTTTATGACATGTACGTGCTGGACTGGATTTTGCCCTTACATCACACTTGCATGGAGAGGAGATCTGGGGAGTGTTACTTTCTTTTTTATTTTCTGTAGGGACACAGATTCGCTTGTGGGTGGGTTTAAGTCCTGGCAATGAGATGCTATTGCTGCCATTAGGAACCCCACGGTGAGGCTTATGTCTGTGGACTTCCAGCAGCAAACGATCAGTGTTGCAAAGGAGAACTGGGATCCCTGTCTCTATTGGGAATTCTCGTTATGAGTATGGAGCCCACCTGTTTTAGCTGTAGCGGAGTGGGAAGGTCTTGCATTCATATTGCTAATACTGTTTGTGTTAAACTCTTCTGGGTAAATGGGAATTTGAAGAAAAACTTGGATGATCACAGTTTTGAATTTGAAGGTAGTATCATGCTAATGAAATTTTGACCTTGTCCCAAGTAAATCTGTGTGAACCTCTCAAGTCCTTGTTTGACATCCTAGCTACGGGACTGTCCTTCATCAGTTTGTCTATAAATGTTCGAACATGCTTTCACCTCCTGGTTGAATGCAAGATTTTTTCTTTGCTTTCTTTTGGGCAGTAATTTTCTTTTCTTCAACGACTGTGTGCCTCACCTTTTTTTTCTTTTTCCCCTACTGAATATGTCAGCTTTTGTATAACAAATGTAAGCCTGCCAGCCTGCAGATTCCTTTGAAGTAGTCTGCTGTCTCTTCACAACAGGTTGAAAACAATGTTATTGTGCTCAGCGTTAATGCAGTGGAACAAAAGGAACTATTTATTCCATTGCCCGTAGTGTTCTTGGTCCTTCTATGACACCATAAAGGCACTTCTTATCACTTTGTGATGGCTGTAATTACAATGACTGTGTTGTTACCTCAGTGTTCTCCAAGTAGGTATCCATATAGGAACTTGGCAGAAGCCAGGAGTTGTTTTAACTAGTTTGTTTTTGTTTCTTTGTTTGTTTTTTGTTGTTGTTGTAGGGTTTTTTTAATTAAATATAAGAAGAGTGGATGGGATGTCCCTGCCTTGTGTATCCAGGAGGCTGTTGTCCTTCGTGAAAGCATTAATGAATTGGGTTACAATGCAGATACGACTACAGTGTTGTCAATAGGGGTTTGACTTTTAAGGCTAGAACTCCTCAGGAGACAGTTCAAGCTGAAAAAATCACAGCTGAAACTTTTAAAAAGCCTCCTCCATATTATTCTTCTCTAATTTTGTTTGTCAAATAGGATGCTAATTTTTCAGTAGGCTATAGTGTATTTGGTAAAGGAAGCGAGGATGGTATCCCTTTTCAGAAGAGGAACTGTGGGGGATGAGCTTCACTTCTTTCCACTACAAGAAACCTCTTGATGGTCCTGTAGATCACTTCATTTTGGTGGGCAGTATGGAAGTGGTGCTGGATTGTTAACCTTTGATTCAGGATGTTGAGGTCCTCTCTGCTCCCAATTTACTGTGTCTTCATAGCACAAGCTATGTGCTGGTATTTTCGTCCCCTACCTCTAAAATGAAGAATGTCGTCCTGCCTCACAACTGCTGTGAAGCTTAACAATTTAATGCTTGTATAGTATTTTGAAATACTAGGAAGAATTGCAGAGTAGAGAAGCAGAGTGTTGTTGAATCACCTGACCTGAGACCATAAAAAAACCTCAAACCAAACCCAAACACAAAACCTTTGAATATAACTTAAATTTATAGAAAGTGTATACCTCAATAGTTCCTTTCTCTGCCATGCCTGGGAACAATCTTCAGCCTCCTGGTTTCCACAGTGCCAATTCCTGAGTGACCTTCCCCTTTAGTATTACCTCAGAGAGGTTTACTTCTCCAGGGATAGGCAAAGTGCCAGATGATGGTGAACCTGCATGCTCCTTCTCTCTGATAGTTTAGTTTTAGATTTTAATCCTTTCATCTTTACAGAATTTTCTAACTCTAAGTCAAGTCTAGCTTGATTCCTAATTCCTTCCAGTTGGTAGTCATCTCTGAGAGTTTTTCTACCTCGGCACAGAATGCCTTCAGATGGCCTCACTTAAGGGAATGTTCCTGCCAAAATAAAGTTGTCAGTGTCCTGCATGCAGCCGATGGGAATTTTAAAGGTCATATTTCTGACAATAGAGGCATTATTGTTAGTTTATTGCATCCTATCCCTCCAGGATCGTCATAGCCCAGCACTGACTAGATATGGTTTGGAGAAAAGGCAGACTGATCTTGACAGATAAGCAAGCCTTATGATATGAAATGAGGATTGAATGTGTTTGCCTGGATCACCTGGCAGGTCTGAGTAACTGAAAGAAACGCCATTCATGAGGAAGAGCAGATGCTCCAGTCCACCAACACACGGAGCTCTGCCCCTTGTTAATGGGTTGAGCAGACAGGGGTTTTTTTGTCACAGGTATTAATTTTCTCACCCAAAGGCTTTGATGGCTGTACCTATGAATTGTATCCTGCTGAGCAATACTTGGTTCCTGAATTACTTATGAATGGAGACAGCATAGTGCAGTGTGTTTCAAACTATGCTGTAGCTTAAGAGACAGTGTTATGAATGTTCTCATTAGAAAACTGAGAAGAGATCCCAAGAAATCTTAGGTGATCAGGCATAGACTGTTGGTGTACCTGAGGTAGCCAAAAAGTAGGTATTCATGTTTGGACAGGCAGGAACACTCCAAAGGAGAATAAGCCGATGAGGAAGAAAGTGTCATATTAGTATTTTGCTAACTATGGGAGAGAAATTCAGGAACCTGAGCAGGGATCTAGATGAGGCCTTTGTAGAAAAGTCTTAACTTCCAGTTTATTGCTGGCATTCATCTCTCAACCTCTTCTGCTGAGCACATGTGCATACATTACTTGGATGGAGAAGCTATAGTTGGTGATTAGGGTGTTCATCTTGGGTAGGAAAGGCCGAAGTTCAAACTCCTGCTACCCATGTGCCCAAGCAGAGAACTATGCTTTTCAGCACATCAGAGACGTGCTACAGCTGTCAGGCAATCAGCAGTTCTGTGGAGGGCTTGGGGTGAGTGTTACCTGCAGCCCTGAACAATGGCAGATGCTTTGGTCTAGCCAAGATTGATACATAGGCTGGAGTGCCTTTTCAAAGGAGGCACTGGAAGTCTGTTTTCCCTCTGTAACGCTGGACATAAGGACAGCGCTCGTCTCTTCTTTGAAGAGAAAGACTAGTAAAGGCCCACAGAAGACAGCAAGGATCTTTACCAACAAGTAGGAGTTATTAATGTTTCTTGGCCAGAGCAAGGCCTAGCCACAGCATTACTCCACATCTGAGAAATCATTTGACAGCTCTGTTTATTATTACAATTCTAAGTTACATCTTTCCTGCAAGATGGACAGAAAGCCCCGAGGCCACATCGCTGACCCTACCAGGCACATTGGGGCCAAGCTCATTCCAGAGTCAAAGCACATGCGCTGTGCTTCAGGTATCTCCTGGTGAATGGGAGTGTAGGGTATTTATCTCCCTATCTTTTTTTCTTTTTCCATGTCACCAGAATCCTCTTTGATGGGAAGTCAACTTCCTGACATGCCCTGAAAACTGGGCTGAGGGCTCACAATGCACATAGATGTGCAGGTTCTGAACTATGCTCAACTGAGGATGTTAACAGCCTCCTAGCCATTAGCAGAGGAAACTTAGCCAAAGTCTCCCTTCTTCTTAAGCTATGTTACTTCTACTTGAATCCTTTCATGTAATTCTTAAGAAGTCTTCTCATAATTCATGTCAGCCCTTCCAATGTTTGCAAATTTGTCATCTGTAGTCATTGCTTTCCCAAGCTATTAACTCTTCTGAATTAATTCTTATAAGTCAGTCTCGCCACTTCCCTGATCATTTTGCTGCTGTTCTTTTTGAATACCTCTCAATCTGTCATTTTGAATGCATCTAAAGCAAAGGCACTATCCTTTGCTAAGTTTATAACACATCCAAGTTTCTCAGGCACATATTTTTTTTCCTGGCTTCATACACTTGAGATTAAGATTGTACATGAAAGTTGTAAAAAATAAGGTGATGCAGCATGTGAAGTGTTGTGCAATAGCATGGATAATCCTTCTGCAGGAGTCCTTATGAGACCACTGTCTGGGACAACCTCTCAGGACTGGCACATAGAATCACAGAATCATAGAATCCTGGAATGGTTTGGGTTGGAAGGGACCTTACAGACCATCTAGTTCCAACCCCCCTGCCATGGGCAGGGACACCTTCCACTAGACCAGGTTGCTCAAAGCCTCATCCAGCCTGGTCTTGAAGACATCCAGGGATGGGGCATACTGTACCCATCTCCAGCAACTCCCGCTCAGCGGTTTCTGTTTGATGCCCCCAGTGTCCATCGTGTCCCCACCCCCAGCCCCTGCAGCTGACTCCTTCAGACACAGTCAGGACGGAGGTGAAGGGATGTAGGGTGAGGTTGGAAAAATGGCATATTGCTTTGCAGATGGCACAAACAATCTACTACAAATAGCATGTTGTGTACACAGACAGCCAAGCTGGGCCACCAGTGTCACGACTGGTGTGATAAACCCCTGGGCTGGTGGATTAAATTCCACTGGCTTCTGTGTGAACTTGCAAACAGAAGAGACAGAGATGTTCATTCTGCAGGGACAGAAAATAGATGCCTAATTTAGCCAGCTAGTTGTCCTATCTCTCCATTGGTTAAGGCAGGTTCCCACTCAAGCTCTGAAATGTGGGTTGGATGAGTGTTCACTGTCCCCAGCAAGAGTCAACTGTATTTAATACAGAGCATGCTGGATCAGCTACATTCTGAATAGCAGGCTGCAAATGTGTATGGCTTGAGGAAAAAGGTGGTAAAGTTCCTCCAGGATGTGTCTACAGGAAGGAAGCTCTGCTCAGGACAAGGCCTGCCATCAGTGCAACGGGGTAGAAAGTGGAACACTCATGGAGAAAGCACAAAATTGTGAGTGACTTCAAGAAATACCAGTATATTGAGCCAGGACTGTGCCTGCCCTTTTTGTAAGTGGAAACACTGAAGGTATCCAATTGTCACAGCTACATCTTGCTTATGATTTTTAAATAAAATATTCAGAATACACTCAAAAGTTAACTGCTGAAATACATACTGTTCTCTATCTGCAGCGTGATTAATATTTTCTTCTGTCCTTGTATTTTTCCAGTAAAATCGCATTGCGTCACAACATTGAAGTGTAAGCAGATTTCCAAGTCTCCCTCAGCAGCAGCATCAGTTTTTAATCCACACAGAGCATTTCAGAAGCCACAGAAATGAGCTCTTTGTGCTTCATGATTACAAAGATTTTAGTGTCGTCTCATGCATCAGGCAAGGCAGAGGCATATTATGATGTCTGGAAAGCCACAGTAACCTCCAAAGAAATTCTTCCTGAAGAGACAGCTAAGGAATGTATTTAGCCCAGCCTGGGAGGAAAAGATCCTTTGCAGAGCAGAACCTGGCTGAAATAGAAAAGCCCCAGAGAACAGAGTTGGCTGTCGCAGTCCCACAGAGGCTTGGCCTTTGTTCCTCTCAAGGATACAGTTGAGCATCTTGTCTTGTGTCTCTTCTCTTAGTGTTTGTGGGTTTGCATGTGGGAATATGTTTAGCAGTATAAGCTGTAAATTTCAGGCTGTCATTTCCCAGGAAATTCACAGTCTATTAGAGTGTATTAACATGGAGGGTGGAGAACTGTCCTTGGCAGAAGCTTCTTTTATTTAAAATGCAGCAGAGTGGAGTCAGTTGCATCCCAAGAGATGCCTTGTCTTTTTCTTCTCTCTGTAATGTGGCCATGATCCCCAGATGCCTATTTTCCAGCCAGTTCTCCTGTTCCGGTCCAAGTCTGAAGTGGGGTCCTTGTATAACCCTATACCCCTGCTTCATCAGAGCTACATCAAGCTCTGTGTCTGCATTGTAGCTGCAGATTTCTCAGCACTTTGATACTCTCCTGGAAGAAACGCTGTAATTCCTCAAGTTTTGATCAGTTCTGCCAGTTGGGCTGTTTGCAAATATGCCAATGATCACACTCTGAAAACTGTTTTTCTTGAGACTTGCATGCTATTGCTTATAGCAACTGGAGGCCGAGCTTGTTTATAAACAGAGACCTGCTTACTGCACTCCTGTGTTTGTTTAACACTATCTGGCATTTTAAGTGAAAGTTAGCATACCTGACTAAAGCAGGTGCTTTTGGCTAGTTGGATTTGGAGTGACCTGACAGCCTGTCATGCCCTGGCCCACGACCTGCAGATCAATAGCTTTTGCCAACAGCAAAGAGGACCTGGCACAGGAGGTGATCCTCCAGCCAGGAAGTCATGGTCTGTGTGTGTTGGCGTGAGGACCCACCCAGGTATGAAGTACCAATGACAGGTCTGTGTCATCACTCCTCGATATCCTGTTAAGCTTCTTCTTTTAGGTGCTATTCTGCCCACATGCATCTAAATCCTTTCCTGCTTAATCTGTATTCCCAATATATTAGGAAACCAGCATTTTAGGTTTAGTTAATATACAAGCCTTGGACCTCTGGAATGCTGAGTGTAAGAGAGACACAGGTCACACTGAAATGAGCTTGGGTCTCATCCAGTTGCTAAAGAAAACTTCCTAATAGCAAGCATGCTGTATAATTTGATGTCATACCACATGATAGTGAGTTTCTATTACTAGAGCTCCAGGCCAGAAGGGGTAAACAGCAGAAGGACTGACATATTGGCAGAACAGTGTGCATGCCTAGGGCTGTGGGACATAAGTGAGCACTGCTGCAACACGACTGAAGCGCCTTAGGAAAGATCCAAGGGAAGACCCTTGTCCTGCATGTCTGTAGTTGAGGTAACGTTTCCTTCACCGCTGCCAGGGAAAAGGAAGTAATCCTACTGAATTATATACAGATGGTGCTTTGAGAGGAGGTATGGTTAAGTTAGTTAATGGTTCACCATCTGCACCTATCCTTGGTAAAGGTGTCTTTTTCAAAGAATTAGTGTGTGTGTGGCCATGCACAGACATCAGAGCAATCAGGCTAGGTCAGAACAAAACCCCAGTCTAGGCTGGTGCTCTGGCTCAGAGGATGATTGTGAGTGTTATCTAGTGAAGACTAGAAGAGCACAGCAAGGATCTACAACATTTCCTTTGAATACTCAGAGTTTGCAACTATTTGCTGAAACCAGATTTATCAGTTCCCAGTGGGTTTCTTTTCTGTGTGTTCATACGGCTCATAAGAATGGGTCTGTTCAGCAGTGGATGGATGTGGAGGAGTGGTATATCCAGTCTGTACTAGGGGGATAAACAGAATATTGCTTAGTGTGTTGGTTGCTCAGAGAAAGTAATATCTGAGATAGGCACAGAGGTGGTTTTGTCTGCTGCCTTTAGGGAGCTGGTTAGTTAAGCTGCTCAGCACAGGTATTCAGGAAATATTTTGGTGATACCCCATGGAAAATAATGGTCTGAAGTAGGGAGGTAAAGAGACAGTTAGTGATAGAAAATTCAGTGTTATAGTATGATATTAATTGTTGGTAGAATTTAGCGGTTACATGGACGGGCCTCTCCTCTCTGGAAATCCATGTGTCTGGTAAGAGTTCCCAGGAACTCCTGCTTTGAAAAGTCCCAGGTTGACATAATCTGCTAGTGTCATACCATCTGCTTCCCCAACCTAGACCTACCAGAAACATATCAATATAATGAAGCTTTTTAGGTTTTTTCCTTCCTGGAAAGCCAGGTCATGGTTCACTGTCCCAGTGAGGCTTTCACTTGTACCACTGTGTGGAAGATGGATAAATGAAGTGAATAACACAACTGACATGGAGTATCTCCCAGAATCTAAACTCTTTACTGGGCACTTTGACCTCTGAACCAAGCCAACCAGGAAATCAGGGAAGGCTTGAATAGAAACCGGAAAATTTCAAATTCTCCTTTGCCAGGGACCTTCATTGCAAGCTCTTAACTGATTATAAATGCAAAGAGGTTCCTCTCTGGGTCTGCATTTTTGTGAAGCAGTGGCAGTCTGGTTAGCTTTCCTCCCTGCCTCTCTTCACTTTTGAGCTGTTGTCTGTCTCTATGGAAAGTGGAAATGAGACAGAATGCTCCAAGTCCCTTTGTGTAGGGTTTACAGCACGATTTTGCAGGCAGTATGCGATGCAGGCATGAATCACAGCTCCCTTTAAGATACTACTGTATTCGATTCCCTGGCTCTTCCATCTGACTCAGAACAGGCTGCAGATTTTTGTTTTTAATCTAAGCAATAGCAAATTTACTCCGGAGATGAGTATTTGCTGACTGTTGCTGCTGTTCTTATGCTCAGAATTGCAAACCCCTTGGAAAATGAGGCCAGCTTGTGCATGTGTCTACAAACCTGGTTTCAAATCTTGCTTGGATTCTCTCTTCCAGCTCAGCAAGTGACTGACATGTTCACTTTAGCATAGCTTCCTCCCGAGACACGCCGTGGGCTGTGCCAAAGTGCCGTGGGGTGTTCACTGCGTGTTCAGTCGCACACCGGAGGCAGATTCTGCAGCACCCTGGAGACAGGGGTGAGTCGAGGACAGCAGCAGCCATGATTCAGCGCTGCTTTGCATTTTGGTCTTGCTAATAGGTAATACTGAAAATTTTTGTTTGCAGTGAACCAAGATGCAAATCAGATCCCACTTCAATAATGCCCTTGCGTTATTGAAGTTGTTTGAAAGGCAGTACAGCTTTTGTTCAGTGCAAATTCAGGTATGGCTGAAGTTGTTGCAGTTCAGTCCAAAATTAAAGCGATTCATCATGAAAAATACACCATTTAAATACAGAAATGTCCATGTGATGGTCATAACACCTGGTATCAGCTAGAGAAATACTTCTGCTCATCTCTCCTTTATCTCTGGTGGGGCTTCCTCATCATCCGTGTTTCTAGAGCTGTCCTGCAGCCTGGCTCTTAGCTCCTTCCAGCTGGGGTGAGTGGGATTTGGGGGCTGTGGCTCCATGCTGGGAACAAGAGTGGTGCAGGCAGATGGAGGGCAGGGAGGACTTGTGTTCTGACAGCGCTGTGCACGTATGAGGTGAACACGTCTCCGTACATTATTCTAAGGTGGTAATCAAGGAGATGTTTGGGTTTCCCTGCTTGTTTGCTTATTTGTTATTTAGATCTAACACAAACCTTGACACGGAAGAAGCTGAAAGTGGCTTTCAGTTTAACTTCCTTGTTTGAAATGCAAAGCCTGACGCAGGCCAGCCTCTGCAGATAGCCCTGACTTTGATAACTGGCAGGAGCATTTCTAATTTACAAAGTCTCCCTTCTCTTCCTATTAGTTACTTCTCTAGCAAAGCAGCTGGTGTGACCTGGGAATGCTGTGCTTGTATTGTTGCTGTGAGACAATAGCTCAGCCTGGGGGAAGAAGACAACCTACTTATCATATCCTCTGGGAGTTGTAACAGTGGGACTCTGTGGAAACCAGTGTTTCTCTGAAGCTTATTGAGACTATCTGAGGGTCTGAGGAGTTAATCCGTGGTATCTGGGAGATCAAAAAAGTGAACTGAGGGCTGTGTGTCCATGGGAGACAGGCTTTGGTCTCCTCAGCAGATGTGGCTAGTATCATATGGGCTCCCATATGCAGCCTCCACCTCTGCATCTCCTTCCCCAGTCAAAACAGGGATGTTCCTGCTGCAGAGGACAATGCAACAGAGGTCTGTGGAGAAGGGCAGCAGAAGGCAAGGGCACATCACATCCCTAAATACCAGGCATAGTGTTCTGCAGAGGGTTTACTGCTAATGCGCTGGCAGAGGTTGAGAACCACCTGACCTAGCTCCACTCCAATGCTCTTATGTATCCTAAACCCATGAGTTTGCATAATTCAAGTGAGGAGGTAAGTGAAGGTTATACAAGGTCTGAAGAGAGCAGCGGGCAGGGGTCCAGCCAAGGTCAGGTGGTTTGCTGCCTTCCTGCAGTGATACGTCATTTGTGATCCCAAAACTCACAAAGAACAACAAGTATTATAGCATTTTCTGGAGGGAAAGGGGGCACATGGTTTAAGGTGTCAAGACTGGCCATACGTTAAGTCAGGCTTGGGACTGCACTTTTCACATCAAAGCTACTGCGTTTTTCCACAGCAGCAGTGGCCTCACAGAAAGCATTTCTAGATCCACAGAGGTACTGCAGTCATCAAAAATACATAAGCAAGCAGTGTGAGTGAAGTAGGGGGAGTATGCCAGACTTCTGGTTACCTGACAGCAGAGGGGTTCTCACTCATACTGTGACAGCCCAGTGACATCAGGGAAGATGCAGCTTATTCTGGATTCACCAGAAACAGTTACCAGACCCAAAAGAGAATTTTAGCTGAATTAACCTGTCATGTCATTGTACAGGGGCAAGTGAACAACACTCATTTTTCTTGCAGTGCTTGATTAAAATAAGAATTCTGCTGCTCTGAGTTACAAGAGATGCATCTTCACTGCACAGTGTCTGTAAGTGAGCTGTAAATACACCAGGCAGGGGCAGTTTCCACTCCTCGCCTGAAAACATCATTTCTGTAGCAGCACAGCTCTGCAGCTAAGCTAATAAAAACTGGTGCTGAGCATGGCTAATTATCTCCAATGCAGCACTGCCCTGGCATGGCTGTGCGGCTTCCCACTCCAGAATTAGCTTAGCTGGGACTTATTTGGGTGTCTGCACTGTCCTTCATGGTATGGTGGAAACAGTGAGCAGTGCTTGGTGGAGGAGCATCACATGCATGCAGCAGGCTGCAGTATTCCTCTGCTTTTAATGGAATGGGGAAGTGCTGGACACCAGAGCAATGAAGTCACTTAACAGCTCCTCTCGAAAATTTGTGTTTGACTTGGCTGAAGTTGTTGTCACTTTGGACCAAATTTTGGAACAGTGAGCCCTCGCATCTTCTGAAAACAGTGCCTGAGAGTATATGGTGCCTCTAAGCAAAATGTTGACTAGCATGCTCTGAGGTTTTTTTTGTTTGTTATTTTCTATAAAGCAGTTACCAATGTCATATAGATAGTTACAAAATGGTGTTCCTCTGGTCTGCGGGGGGAACGGACCTCTGTCTCTATGATCTCATTGCCTAAAACCAACTTAATAAAAAGTAGATGTTGGGAGGTGATGTAAAAAAGTGTGTGTAAAATACTTGGGGATTCTCTAACTTAAGATTTTGGTAAAACTGGCTCGGTGTCAGTTATTTAAGTGAGAAGATAGATAATCACACATCCTGGAGCAGCTGCGTTTATGCAGGTTCAGTTCCAGTTATATCTTAATACAGGTTAATAATTTACATGGAAAGGACTAGATGAGCATTTTTTGGAGGCCTAATCCCAGCCAGCGGCATAAACACAGTGCCCACTTCTGTTGGTCTGTAAGGAGTCTCAATTTATTTGTCTCAAGATAATTTCAAAATCACTCTTGTCCTTAAAAGAACTTGCCCTGAGGATAGGAGATGGGGGGATATACCCTAGACCAAGATCATGTGTTTCTTTTCCACTAATGCTTCCAAATGTGGCTTTTCTCTTACTATAGTACTGGATAAATGAATACACCTCCACCTTGGGGATTGGTGTCTTCCACTCTGGCATCGAGATCTACGGCAGAGGTATGAAATATTTCCTTTCTGCTACCAGCAGAACATGGGGACAACTGTACGGCTCGTCTGATATGGAAAAGCACCCCAAACTTACAGCTTTTGGAAAGGAATGTTTTGAGGAATGAAAAAGTCAGCCAGTTCTTTATTTAGAGTCCGTTGTGGAGTCCAGCAAGAACTTGTGTAGTTCTGTCATGAACCATGTAGCCCTTCATATTTTCAGCATATACTGCAGCCTCTCTAGCTTGTGCAGGTGTGTAGCAGGATGGCAGATGATAGAAAGGACCAAGCAGTGCTGGAAATCCATTCTGCAGTGAAGGAGGGAAGAGAGAAGGGAGGAAATAAGGGAGGGGGAAGAAAGACCAATCAGTAGTCATCTTGAGACCTGCATATGCATGTTTGTGCTAATTCCCTGCCAGGGTGAATCCATTTTTCAGTAATTCTTTAGGAATGACTATGGTCTAGGAATCTTGGAATCTGGATCTCCAGATCTTGGAAACCGATTTTTGAAACAGCAGAGTTACAAAGGAAAGAAAATGTTTTGTAGGACTTTTGAAATGGTTGAGATGGAGTTGAAGCTGATTAGAGTACCCATTGCAAAAGGAGCAGTCAAGGGATCTGGGAAAATAGCTGTAGCACAGTGAAGGACAGACTAGCATCACAGACTTCTCATTTCCTTCTTCAGCATTAAGCGGGAATGACTTGGGATACCGAACTCGTGGTATTTTTAGCCAGTGCCAGTAGATGTGCAGTAGATGAAACCCCTGAGGTGCCATGCTCCATGCTAAGCACTGAAGCTTTCATAGGCCGCGCAAGACAGTGCGTATGAGGTGGTGAGGCCTACAGGCTGCATTTCGCAGGCCATGCGAGGTAGCCTGTATGACATGGAGGTGGAGGGACCTCTTGCCTCGACCCATCTGCTGAGGCAGCAGCGCACAATCAGCTTGGCTTTCTGCAAAGAATTCCCAGTGGTTACCTGTAAATCCCTCTGGAAGAAGACGACTGGTTTCTCCCTACTGTAGAAAAGACTTCTTCCAACTGGGTACCACCATGGACAGTCCCTCGTACAGTTCCTAGATGCCTCTGCTGCAGAACTTTCCGCTGAGAAGGCGGCACTTGGACAGGGACAGAGGCAGACTCGGAGTTTTCCTGGAACTGTGGGAAAGCAGTAGTGTTAGCATGGAGGGAGGCTGTGAGGGCATCCTCTGACTGATGGTAACCACTCAGAGAAAACAGCTTCCAGAGCCTGGCTGAAAGCAGTGTTGGCAGTAGCCCAGCCTCGGGTGCTGATGCTGAGCTGTGCAGACAGCTGCCATAGACTTTTTCCTGACATTGTGTTCATTCAATTACTCACAGCCTGTTTCTTTCCTTGTCAGAGTTTGCCTATGGAGGGCATCCCTACCCTTTCAGTGGGATTTTCGAGATCACACCTGGCAGTGCAGTAGAACTTGGCGAGACCTTTAAATTCAAGTAAGGGCCCTTTTCTACATCTTTCCCTTTGCCACCGGTAGCCATTGGTGTAGGGGGAGCAGGGAACTCCTGTCCTCTGGGTCTCCCTTTCCCTCTCCTCTGAAGTGCCCTCACTGCATCCTTTACGTGATCCTGGTTCAAAGGCAGCCCTGCAGGGATTGTGGAGGTGGATAAAAGAGCTTGTACACCATTTTCTTTGTTTTCTGTGCTCCCAGTTTCACCTGTTAACAAAAATAGGAGTAGCTGTCTGATACACAGGGCCACTGCCCAGGGGAAAAAACAAAACCTAGTCTTTTTATAAGTGTCACCTATTTACAGATACTGCACAGAGTACCAGAAGTCATCTTGTGTGTCTATTGCTACTCTGTCACAAGGGACAGACCAGTTGCTAGAGGAGTCTGAGAGGATGCTGCATTCACTGTGAGGCTGTGGGTCAAGGAACTGCCCACGGCAAGTGGGGCTTGACCTTCCCAGACCGCCAGATTATGCTGAGGGTTGTTGGAGACTTTTAGAAGCATGAGCACTATTGAGTGAATATTGGGAAAAGCAATAGGTTTCTGTATGAAGTTCTTGATCTGCTCCTTCCTGGTCCACCCCATGGAAACCCTCTCCATCATGAGGAAATCATCTCCTCCATCGTACTGGAAGTTTCTATTGAGGAGCGATGGGCAGAGCGGGAGCAGACCCCCAGCACAGAGACTTCTCTTGTGCTGAGTAGGAAGCTCTCAGGGCGGTTGCCTGTGCTGTAACCTGCTTTGTGGACAGTCTGGGGGTATTACTGTGCCATTTTGTTAGTGAGAGCCTCTGATAGGCCTAGATTTGCACATCCATGTTTTAAGCCTGTCCTTCTTGACGATGTCTGACCATTTCCTTTTCCCTGGGTACGTATCCCTCTCTTCACTGTATCTTTCCATGTACCCTGTTGTGTGTTTTGTCTTTAACTAGAGAATCCATTGCTTTGGGCACTACAGACTTCACAGAAGAGGATGTGGATAAGATTATGGAAGAGCTGGGCAAGGAGTACAAAGGCAACGCGTACCACCTGATGCACAAGAACTGTAATCACTTCTCTGCTGCTCTGGCTGAGGTGGGCACCGCTAACTCTTTCTTTTTAAATTTTTTTGCTGTTTCAGACCTGTGGTAGTGCTTACAGAAAGGGAACTGGGGTCAGCACAGCCTGCCAGGCCAGAGCCCATAGCCAAATCTCCTGTCTCTGCCCTCAGTATTTTTGGAAGCCCTTTGCTGTTGAAGGGGATGGGATCAGGAGGTGGAGATGCAGCAGGTTTATCATGCATTTGGTCTGTGTGGGGAAATTAGGAGTGCCTGCATTTTGGTTCACTGAATAGGTGCTGAGCAGGCATTGGAAGGACAGACCTGGCTAGCATGCAAATGTGCATCATTTTAATAACAAGCACCAATAACCTGACATGATCTGCAAAGGAATAAATACGGCTTTTCAGTGTTCTGCAAACAAAAGTTTGCAGTATTCAGGAAGTGGGTGTCCATTTGCCTTATTTAATGTGCACCATCCAAAACCCATTAAAAAAATGTATTGATCTTCTCATAGACATCTTTCTTGCTTACTTGTTTTCATGTCCACAAAACCACTGTGAATTATAACAGAGCTGTTATTTCTCTTCAGAGAGAATTGAAGCACAAGTCTGTACTGAGTATCTGCTACCTGGGCGTATTTTATTTTCAATTCCTGAAGATTTGAACATTTGGGGGG
>NW_010248182.1:0-21748 GCF_000690775.1 Eurypyga helias | reverse complement strand
GCGACCCTCCCGCCCCCCTCACCCCCCAGATGAGATGTTCAATGCGTGTTTCAGTTCAGTGTGAGTATTCAGCACTTGTGTAAATGTGAATTCAGGATCTTGACCCAATGCTAGAAAAAGTCATGAGAAGCACAAAATGAAAGTGACCATCTATAAGAAATGTTCCTGTGCTTTCCATAGGTGTTTTATGGCAAATGCAAGAATAGAATCTCATTCTTCGCAATAGAGTTGAACTGCTTTAACACGGAAACTTTAATTTCTCTTTCTGGAGTCCCCACCCTTGTTCATTAGACTTTGCTCACCTTTCTTCATCATATGGGCAGGAGTCCTGTGCTAATAACTTCTTTTGCCACAAGTGTCCATTCATCCCCAAACAGGCCTTTTGGCAATCTTGAGTCTGGTGAGATTCTGTAGAAGAAAATACTGCGTGATTTTATAAGGAAATCTCTAGCGAACCAGCAGTTAATTTATGAGGGACCAGCTTAGGCTCTTAGGATTACCAGTTCTCTGTTGGTTCCAGTTGCTAATTATAGAAAGAGAAAATTATATTGACTCCTGTCTATAAATAATTTTTAGGAAATAAAAATAAACAGGAAGTCATTGTGTTGGTACAAACAGAGAATGAAGTTTCAAGCAGTGCAGTGATCAAATCAATATTAGCTGCACTACTGTTTTGGAATCAATTAATCAAATGATTGCATCAGAAAATAAGAACTTAAAGATTATGAAGGAAACCCAGGAGAAAGCTGTTTGATCATTAGGAAAACCTTAAAAAAACTCTTTACCTGCAGCAGTGAAATAAGGTCATTGCTTATTACATATTCTGATATGTAAGATTTCTGGTTTATGTCCAAGCCATAAGCTCAAAGCCGTTCTCCCTTGATTCCACTACTACCTATCTGTGAACCTCTTATTGTCCCTTCCTTGTCCAACCTTCTATACACAAGTCAAATTAGACAGATCTCAATAAAAACCTACTAGAATATTTTAAATTTTGCTTTAATTACACCTTCAGTGAACATCTCTACAAGAGTGGAATTTAGGGTTTAAGAGTTTTCTTGTTGGATTCTGTGTGCTTATTCACTGTCCCGAAACAGCTGTCAACAGAAGCCTAAATGGCTAGTTATGACACTTCTGCTCCCAGGAGCAGAACTTGCTCAGGATTTACTGAGGTCAGTTTAAATAAACCCTTCTTGGGCAAGCAGAATTTCTTGTCACTGTTGCTCTCCATATGTGCCTGTGTTTATTGCCCCTCTCTAAAGTTTTAAAAATGCAGAATCAGAGCAGATGCGCTTCAGGCCCATAAGAAGTTGTTGCTGGATGGTCTTTAGCATCAGGATGGGATGTAGATATTTTGTAGATATTTTGTTCATTGGAATAAATTTGCTCACAGGAACTGGGATTCAACTCTAGCCACACAAAAGGCAGCCAAGGATTTCAAGTGAATATAAATTCCTAGTCTCTCTGCTGTAGTCCAGCTGGAGGGTGATGCTACCAGTACTATCAGCTTTCACCACAGAGAGGGATGGAGGCTAATTTTTAGCATGAAAGAGGGAATGGCCAGCTCTGTTCCCAACCATCCTTTAGGCCTTTCTGCTCAGGGGTGTAAGCAGTGTGATGAGTTCAGGAGGTGGTTGTTCTGAGCCTCATGGGTAATTTCACAAGTCGCATCCCTGCTCTGTGCTTAAGTACCCCTCCTAGTACAATGGGCTTCCTTCAGAAAGCGCTCTGAAATCTTTTGATGACATCTCTTCTCTCTTATCTGCTGAGGTTAATTAGCCGTTTAGGGCTTGTTCTGTTCCGACACGCGAAACCAGAGCTAGAGCTTTGTAGCCGTGTGTTGATGCATGAGTTAATGTGTGTTTGCACAAATCCATCTGGCAGGCCTGGAGATCTGGCTGCATGGCCATGTGCTAGGTAGCTGTATTTGGCTGCCTTAATTTCCTCATCTGGCTGTGGGCTTGCTAATTAGTATCCATACAGATGTTGCCCTGGCGGCTGGGCCACGGGCTGGGAGGAGACCATCTGGTCATATGGACTGAGGACAGATGCAGCCATGTGTCCTGCTGGCTGAGGTCACGGTTCTGCAGAGGGAATGGGAAGGAGATAGGAGGCTGGCTCTCCCTCCCAGATCAGCTTTCTCAGGGTCACACCATGAGATAACGGCCGCTTGCCCAATTGCCAGGACATGTAAGCCAGGTTCCCCATCCCCAGAAGGACTGCTGAAGCCGTAGGAGCCAGGCTTTATTTTCACATTTTTTCTTTCTCGCCCTTTACCAATGTTTTCTCAGCAAACAGATTATCCATTCGAAAACCTTCCATCTACATTTGCTGAAGAATGATTTTTCTGCCAAGTTCCTGTCTAATACAGTGATGCCTGAGGTCCCACCACGATCACTGGTAACTTATCTTTAACAGTCGCATGCAGGCTGACAGCTAATGGTCAGGGGCATGTCCAGACCTATGTTCATGACTCTGCCATTTGGCCATGCATCCTGAAAAATCCCTGGGCTATAGCAAGTCCAGCACAGGCAGATAAGCTCTATTTACCCACTGAGCACGCCTTTGACCTGTTATCTACCTCTGGAAAAACTCACTTTGCAGTGCGATTGTGGCCTAATTGTGTGCTGCTGTGGCATTGAGCTTCTCCCTACAATGCCATGCACCTCTTCTGGGTCTTCTGATCTTTCTGCTCACGTTCACTTGTAAGCTGCAAGGAGATTTGTTACTCCCTCATTGGCAATTAGCTCTGAATTTTCCTTACTCCCTACTACAGACTACCAAGCATATTCATACTTGCTCAAGACTTAGATCTCTCCCTGCTTTGCCAGTTCCCTATGGACTTCTAACGAGCAGGTACTGGATCAAAGAAGCAAGGCTGTGTCTACTCACAAAGCAGCTCCTCTGGAAAGAAAACAGAGAATGCCCTGGTTTCTGCAGCAGCAGTTCAGACTTCATCTTCTCCACTGCCATTTCATGGCAGCCTTCTCAGTAAGTGATTCAGTGAACATGCTGCCTGATCAGCAGTCTCCTCCCGTAGATTTCCTGAGAAATTCTTCTTCATCGGGGAACTCTGGGGTATTTAAGAACTACCAGAGAGCATGTCTCTGCTTACTAAGTGCCACACACCATCTTTAGTTTGGAAGGAGGTTCTGATGTAAAACAGGGTGGAATACATCCACCCTGATGTAAAACAGGGTGGATAGTTATGAGAAAGAAATCGGATGTGCTCCCTGTGCCTTTGCCCAGCTTCAATTTAAGGTTGCTGATATACACACCACTTAATACTGCTTTGTGGTTTCCCTTTACCCTCACCATCTATGTCGGTGTGGGAAGGTGAGGGGAGCTTGATATAAGCAGTGAAAATCTAGTTAGGGTTGCCTCAGTCACTCTGACTCCTGCAGCATGGCCCCCTGGTACCTATATTTATAAACCACTTAAGCAGATTGTTTGTAGGTTGAAATTCAAAGGTTCATCAAACTGGGATTAGCAATTTGACTACACGAATCAGAATGGTTTGGGTTGGAAGGGACCTTAAAGATCATCTAGTTCAAAGCTTATTCCTTTCATGTTACTTATGTTGACAGTCCCCAAAATCAAGTAGTATCAGTACCATGATCTCTGAGGAAACTGTCCAGGAGAATGGGCAATCCTTTTGGGGGAGTTATGCTTGCAGTTTCTGCAAAGAAAAACCAGTCAAGCCATCAGCAGCAGAGCCCAAACTTCCCATCCTGTTCTGAGCTTACATGCCCTTCTGCGTGTCAGTATTCCAGGCAGTAGCGCTGCTGGCACGCAGCAGGGATTCTAGCATCCTGATGAGGTTATGCATGTGTGGGGAGTTCAGTTAGGATGGCGTCAATATTGGGTAAAGCCCTTCTGTTTGATCATCTGTTGTCAAGTCACTATGTTCCTAGCAATCCCCCATGGATACTTAGAGCAATACGTTCAAATGGCCCTTCAAGGAATTGCCAAATATTTATGTCCTTTATGAGTTGTCCTGGCTGATGAAAAAGGCTATTTAAACTCTGCCAGATGGAAAAAAATACTGGGTATTCAACATTACAAAAACCTTTTAAAACAAAAAGAAAGGCTAAAATAATTAGTTCTTTCCTTAATGTGATTTGTTGAATTTCCTGATTTTTTCAGAACAAAGAGATGTGACACAGCAAAAGGACAGAAGTTACAAATTACTGTAAAGCAGGCATAAAGGGAGAGAGGGATACATTTGTGCTTTCAGGAGAAAGCCAAACTCAGAGTAACTCCTGGGCTGTAAGTTCCCTTGCCAGGACCCACAGGTTTGAGGTCCCAGCCATGCCATTGCTTTGCACCTGTCACTGCAGCAGTGGGCAACAAGGAAGTATCCCATGGAGTGCCAAGGAAGACAATGCAGCTACACACTCTTCGATACCAGGACTGTTCTGCGGGGATAGGCGAGGGTAGGTTGCATGCAGGTACAGGGAACTGTGAAGTTGCTCTCAGTGGACTCTTTTCAGAGCATGGCTCATGGTTGCCCTGCAAGCCTGCAATACAATCTGGGCTTGTGGAAGGCAGATATTAAGCAAGGCAACAGCTAACTTGGCACAGCTTGTACCCCCAGACGTGTGTAACAGAGAAAGGTTGACTGCCAGGGGTTCAATATGGGCATACAAGAACATGACCCCTGCTGACGCGTAGGCGTATGGCGAGTGTACGGTGCCTGAGAGCATCATCTTTAGAGAAGATAACAGTAACTAGAGGATCTGAGGGAGGAAGAAGGTTTTCTGCTCCCAGGTTCTTCTCCAGGCTGGTGATATTCCTCAATATTGAGTGTAATGATCACACCATGTCACTGCAGCTTAAAGACTGAAAAAGCTTTTGCTGCTTAGCCCATTCACAGACAGAAGATGACTCATTTGACTTCCCACCAGCAATTTTCCATGCTTCTGAAGTTTCCTGTCTAAGACAAGTTATGGAGCCATGTTCTTAACGGCGTGATGACAGTTGCTACAGCATGTCTCAGAAAAGGGCAAACCACCATGAAAAGGGAGAAAAACACCTTTGAAACAGCACCAGAACTGGAAGATAAGGGGAATGACTCAAGGAAATCACTCCTTCTCCCTTCATCAATGTGACTACTGCCAAGCAACTGGGATAATCCCTATTTAAGGAAACTCTATAGCACCTTGCTACAGGACACATCATACGCAATTGTTAGTGTGGCTCCTGAGAACCAAGGAAAATAGCCCCTTTTATTCCCCAACAACCTTACCAGTGGTGGAATAGCAATGAAATCAGTGGGTTTTATGATCCCTATTGATAAGATATGAAGCTGATGCTTATCATAATTAGGAAAGGAATTGAGAGGCACTGATTTGATTCACCTTAAAAATTGCTGCTGCTGGAACTTTACCCGAGGACAGCAATGACAGAAGGTTTTATTCTTTTATCATGTCTTTTCTTCATCTTCTTGAAAAGGGAATGATTTCTTTCTGATTTGTATGTGTAATTTATACTGAGTACCAAAAAAGGTCAAAACCTCTTTGCATTTTGTAGCATTTTCCCAGCTTGGAGTTATTTATCTGTCTTGCAGCTGCTCTGAATGTACCCTACTTTTAAAGAGAGAGAGAAGGCTGAGTCTGCATTAGTAGGACCTGCTTTTATCTTTAAAACTATGGACAGAGAATCTGCAGTAGCCCCCGGGACAAACCTGGCTCAGAAACACTCGACTGATCTGATACAAATTCCCCCAGAGTCAACAAAAGCAGAATTTGGCCACATGACTGAGTCACGGTGAAGCACAGTTAAACATCCCTATTTGCTCCCTAAGTTATCATAACTCTCTCTCTTATACCCAGGGAAATCTATTAAAAAAGACTAGGTCCAGCTCTGAAGGTAGTGCGCATGGTTCACATCCACATGTGATCATTTTTCGGAAGGCTCTTTCAGGTCATTTGGATTGGAGGGATTAAAAACCCTTCAGGAAAACAGATTGGTATCTCATTATCCAGCTTCCTTTTGTACCCACTGATCCTTTTCACCCTTTATTCCTTTAAATATTAAAGGATCTGTTTCCTTATTGCTCAGCATTTCTTGAACCAAAGGATTGGATCCAGGGGACAGTCAGGGGACAGTGCTCAGAGATGCCATCAGGGTAAATGGCTAAAATTTGGACTAATTATTAGAACTGAGCTAGGATTTTCAGAGTAAACCAAGCCATCAAAATCAGAGCCTTTTAGAGGGATCTGACAGTTTTAATAAAGCTCTTGCTGGGATGTTTTATGAGCTCAAACCAGCTGATGAGACGTACTCATCCACAAGTAACTGAGAGCTTCCTGAATAGAGAGAAGCTTGCTGGCGTGTGGGAGAGCAAGTTGGACTAAAGATTTGTTTACCTTTTCTCCCACATTTCAGCAAAAATTCTCCTGAATATCAGCCACAAGATGTTCTGGAGTAGAGAGTCACTCAGCCTCTCCTGTGGGAACTGTCCTACTTTCATTATTCGCATAAAAAGAGAGATAACGCATTTCATCAGAAGATGAGAGAGGTCTAAATCAGAATTTGTGTGCTTGTGGTTTTAGAAGCTCATCTTGGAGTTGTAGGATTTTCAAAAAATTTCCAGAGAGGAAAGTATTTCGGGGAACTGGGGGGTCTTGTTCTTGGGCTGAAGGGGCCTTGGAAAATAGGCCTGGGGGATAATGAATGATCTTGGCCCATTCTTTATCGACACAGGAAGGCAAAAACGTCTCCTAAGCATCTGAGGGGACTTGGATCAGCCCTGGAAAATTCTTTAGCATCCTAGCTGAGGCTGGCTCCTACAGTGCAGGGATTATGGGCCCTGTCACAGTCAAATGCTTTGCAGCCAGAGTCTTAGAGCTGCAGCATTGCAGTGCTCAACCTGGGAGGTAAATAGCCTCCAGTCTCCTGAAGTCAGCAGGATCAGCCTAAAAGGATGGTCTCCAACAGGAGATACCTTTAAGATTAAGAGATGGAGTCTGCACAGTGAATCCTGCAACCTGATGGTTACAGAGGACTGACGTAGGCATCTTAGCATGCCCACTATTGATGCTGACACCACAGTGATATTATCAAACCTGCATGCGAGATTTCTTGGTGAGGCCACACAATCTGAATTTCCTTGGGAGGCAGGGGATGATCTTAGTGCAATCAGGCTTGCACATCTAGGCTGGACGATGGACCTTCTTTCTCCTCTTCTCGAACTATTGATAAAAATCTGTCCTATTGGTAGTAGCTGTGAGAGGCTCTGTCATTGTGTATCAGTGTGATAGCAGGAAATACAAACCTCTTGTAACAAGGGCAGCATAAGATCTCCCTGTGACGGCTTTAGACCCATGTCTGATGTATGTATACCCTGATGGTACGGCCGTCTCTGTTGCTCTTTGTCAGTGTGGTTGGAGCTTTGGTAGAACGGAGGGATCATAGTTTACTGTCAGAGGGTGTAGAGCTATGCTGAAGGGGCAGGAGATGGTAGCCAGTGAATATTCTTTTCTCTCTGGCTATTCACCTGTCCGTTTTCAGCCAAGGCAAAGCTGACAGCATATAACAAGCTTACATCAAAATCCTACTTTCCTTAAAGGAGCTTGACTTCCAGTAAATTCTTGGAAAAAGGCAGGTTTGCTGAATCAAGGACCAAACGAGGGAAATTTTCTAATCATCAGTGAATAATTGAAGCCCAAAGCTTTTCAGGTCCATCCCCAGGCACATGTGAGTTCTCCTCATAACTTTATTAAAAAATTGGAAGCTCTCCTTAGCCTGAATGCTCTCAGAGAGAAAGGATTAAACACCAGAGAAGGGAGCTTCAAGTGACATTTGAGTCACAGTCAAATGGGGCAGAGGCTTTTATAAACCAGTCTTCAGCAGATCCTAAGTAGACAAGTAATACCCCTGTTTTCCTTCGTCAACAATTGCTTTCCAGTTGCCTCCGTTGTAGAGGAGGAGATAGGTGTTTTGTTGTGTAAAAGCCTACGTGCGATTCTGTTAATGGCAGGGGACACCCTGCTCCCCAGAGACAGAACGGAGAGAAGGAAACGAACAAACAAAAAACCAGTCACAGGACACGAAAGAACATTAGGAAAGCTTTATTTCCCCGTGCCTGAGCCTGGAAAGACCTGCTTCGTTGCAGCAGCCTTTGAATGTTGTTAGCTCTATGGGGAATAGCCTGTGTTTGTTTTCTGGTTTTTCACTGCCACATACATTTACAAGAACCTAATTAATAAAGACGTCCTGCACCCATAAATTATCCACATGGTTTCAGATGGATGTCGGGTTTTTTCTCTCTTTTCTGCCTGTAACTGTGCATAATTTTGATTGCAAGGAGATAATAAACTGCTATATTGAATTACAGGTGTGGCTTCTCTGCCTTGGCAAAATGAGATTTCTAGGTGTAGTCTGAATATGAGTTAAAATTTATGAAGTATTTGGGAAGTCCTTACAATAAAGGCTGCTATAAAAATATAAAGCCTCACTATCCTGAATGAGTCTTGTAGCCCAACAAAAACAATTAGTAGAATAAGTTTTACAGGAATCTTTCATCTCTCTCAGTTCATCCTGTTTTCTCTATCTATGTACTGGTGCAGGGGAATAGTATGAGGTCGTAAGTAATTTGAAACACAATTCACTTCCTCCCTCCAGAGCAAGTTTTTAGCACATCATTTCAGTTTGGTTTTTTTTTTTAATGGTCTGATTTTGGCACATTATGCCTCTGCTGTTACTTTAGGTTTTCCTTTTCCTTTTTTCCATCTAGCCAAAAAGATTAAAAATGAAAATAATTTAAGAATTAATTAAAAAAAAACCCCAAACCAAAAAACCCCAACAACCCACAACCAAAAGTAAAAACATGGGGGCTGGTGTAAATGTGGGTGGGTGTTTTGCATCATCTATTTTATTTACCTGCTTTTTGCACTTGTCTTCCCAACCCAAAAGCCCCATGACTTTACTTATTATTAAAAGCATAATACCTTGGAGCTAAGTTAGTTTTTACTATCTCGGGATTTCACCATCATCATGAAGCCTTTGAGCCATTGTGTGTGTAAATGCCTGAGAACAGATGCCTCCTTTCCAGAAAAGAAGGTGGCAAGGAAATACCCTGTCCTTTTCACCAGCTGCCTGTTGATAAATGAAAAGTGTCAGGAGTGTAAATGAACTGTCTAAGTGGTGTTGATAGGTTTTAGAGACTGGAACCTTTTGCTTAGGAGTCCTGTCAACACTGCCAGACAGGTCTGTCCTGTTGCTGTATTCTCTCCTCTCATTGTTTCTCCATTGGCAGTAACCTGCTGCTCACTCATGTTAGGAAACAAAGCTTGAGTCTGAAACACAGGTTTTTCTTGGTTAGTGATTCAGGGGAGAAAAAAAAAAAAAAGGTGCTCTTGATGTCTATCTCTCTATGCATGTGGGGTCGGGCTGGTCAGGTTGTGCATGTCGGTGACACTGGAAAGGACAACCCTATGAGGCAACAGCTGTTCTCAGCCACTGGTCTCAGAACAGCACCTGCTAAGAGAAGGCAGTTCCTTTTCATGCCATCATGATAATGTGAACAAATTGCAGTTGCTCATCCATTTGGTGGGAGAGTCATTATTTTAAATGTCACTAACAAGCCCAGACTTAATTACATTTAGTATTCCCCAAATGGTCATCTGTTATGAGGCCATTTGCTGCCTACCTTGTCATCCTGCAGCTTCTGGCTGTATGTAAAAGTGCTGGTTACAAGGAACTTCTTGCTCAAAGAGGGTATTGCTATACTCCAGTCTTGGTACATAACTAGTGCGTGACATCGCTCAGAATTCGGCTCTGAATGTGGCTCATCGAGATGTCACGTTTGCAGCTGCTGTGCCTCTCCACTGGTGGCCTGGCCAGTGAAGCTGAAATGGTGCTGTGAGTGCTGAGGTGCTACAAGCCAGCTGTCTCGTTTGACCCAGAGCTATCTGCTCCATCGTCTCTGTTCTTGGCATCTCTCTGCATGCAGACTCCCGCATAGAGACAGCTCTCTCCTTCTGCCGTAGGACCACAGAGGTGACCAACACGGTCCCACTGGCATCGCAAGGGGAGCAAGGCCGTGGGTATTAGTCCCTCCTTTCAATGGTGCCCATTTTCAACACTCATGCCTGGTCTCAGGGAGATGGTGCAGATGTTTCTTCTGCTTTACATGGGAGAAATGCCTGCAGTCCTGGTGAGGACCTGTAGGAGTGGCAGTGCCCTGCCTGCTGTGGAACAAAAAGAGGTTGCATAGAAGAATGGGTACATTTTAGACAGTTGCCTAAACTAAAAGGTTTTCCCCTTCCTACCTTTGACTCGGGATGCAACCTTCCAGAACGCAGCCTTGTTACTGAGCTCGTTCAGCCTCACCTACAGTTTCTCAGCTGTACCCTTTCCCCTGCAAGATGCACACCATTCCTGGCACTGCTGAATGCTCGCTGCATGCAGCTTCACGGCCCAGTGAAGCGGCCCCCCTCATCTATTCTGTTGATCCCCAGGGGCTAGTTTTATCCCCTAGAGTAGAAATTGTTGGTTTTACACAGTGACTGTACAATAAATCGTTTTCAAGCGGTTGACCCTAGCATGCCAACTCCGCCAAGGTGAGACTGTGCTTTCAGGTGTTGTGAAGGCTGTGTGTCTGTTCTTTTCAGGAATGTTATTTCCAGAGTTATATACCACGTGCAGCAGCTGATCAGGAGTGCAGAGCTAGAGAGTACATTCCTCTCTGACGCACTCAGACTCCCTTATCTCTGCCAGCACTGGGCAGTTATACTACCAGTTCAGTTTTTGGTAAAAAAGATGTCCCCGTGCATTGGGTTAATGGTTTATTCCAGATGTGTCCAAGTACTAATTTCATTGCATTGCCATTCTTCTCTTTCTACATATGGTTTTTGGCTACCCTAGCACAGCCTGCAAACTTTGCCTGGGCACGTGTGCTGGTTTGCATCTAATGGCCCTATTCTGAAATTCTGATAAGCATCACATTTGCTATATTGTCTCGGCTTCGTAGGAGCCAACTCATGCAAACACTGTAAAGATTCCCCTTGGGGTCTAAAGGCTTTGCTCTTAAAGCACTCTGGGGTGTGTGTTTGACTCCTCAGGCACCAATAAAAGCCCTTTGCATTCTCTAAGATGCACCGAGGGGAATACGGTACAGTAGCTCAAATGGATACGTGCCCCGTGTGGACGCCACCTCGTTTTTAGCGAGGCTGCTAAGTGGAAGTGGCAGTGGGGGGGTCAGCAGATGTTCAGTGCTGAACTCTCTGAGCCTTAGTTCGAAGACAAGAACTAAAGTAATTAGTACATATTGTTTGAGGAATGTAATGTTGCCTCTGTTCATCTTGATTTTCATGGATCAGAGAGCTACACGGTGCCTTTGGGAAGGCTCATTTAAAAAGGATTCCTAAGTGCCTTGAGTTACATTTCTGTGCATGGCCTGAATTGCCCCAGTTGCGTCATCCAGCACAGCGCAGTACCTGCTGCATTCAAGAGCTTTGTCGTAGGATCTACAACTGATCGGCCCCTCACTTTATTTTGAAAGGGGCTCAGCCTGTCAGACCGCCTCACATAGCATCTAGCATTTGCCCATAGACCCAAAGGCCTCACAGAATGCAGCACGTTGATAGTGGTGTCCTCTAGAAGGCAGAAGACTCAGCTTCTTCCATTGTGGCCTCCCATTAAAACCCACTTCCCAGCTGTTCGGCTGCTCCCCTGCCCACAGTAAAGCTTCACAGGGATCCTTAAGGCCTTGGCTGAGCAGCCAAGGGCACTTAGGGCTGGGAAGAGCGATGGGGTGCAGCCCTTAGCTCCCAGGGCAGTTTGTACGTTTTAACCAGTGATGGTTTAGTGCAAAATGATACCGCTTAAGATGCTCAGAGGATCTTTTCGTATCCCAAATGAGTCACTTCTTGACGAGTTGAAATCCTGGTGCGGATTTGACAGCTGCCTAGAAATAGCACCCAAACTGTCACGTCCCATTTCTCCCTCACGTTTGGCTTCAGCCACAGATGTCTGAACTGCTGTTTCCACTTGCCTCTGCAGATGCCAGCTGGGTCACTGGCAGCTCTTAGGCAGAGTCCCCAGGAGAAGCTGCAGCTCTGGGATTCTTGGCTCTCTATGACGAGGTGCCGCTCAGTGGAAGCTGCAAGTACATACAGCCTCTGCCAACGTTTCTGCTGGAAACTGGGACAGGTCTCTTGGTGGGCAACCATAAGCTGCGCTCCCTACCCAAAATGCTGGATTTTAGCCTGTGGCAGGGACATAGGCTGCCTCTGTGGGGTGAGAATAACTCACACCTTCAGGAACCTGACAGTGACAGAAAGACGAGGAAGAGCTATGCTCGGCAATGGTAGCTGGACACTACTCACAGGAAGTTTGCAAAGCTTAGGGAAGTCCTACGTGGGATGAGGTGTTCCAGCCTTTGCTGCTGGTAGCCTCTCATGTTCTCTGCAGGGTTTCCCATCCCAAACACTTTTCTGCCTCAGGGAAGCTATACTAAACCCCGAGCTGTCTTTCAGACTTACACCTCATATAGGCTTAGCCCTTCTGTGACTGTTAATTGCTTGGAAGTTCCTTCTCCAGTCAGCCTAAAAGGCTCGGCTGCTTTCTTGTCAAGTGTCAAGATCAGGCTCCACTACAGGTATGTTAAGTTTCCTGAAGGGATGGTAGCAGGACAATCCAATATAATGATCAGGGCCAGTGATTTCTAACCCATAACAGTTTATCTGCTATGTCTGGCAGGACAAGTACATGATCCATCACAGAGAAGTTTACTCCCTCCAAAAGAGAAACACCCATTTGTTTGGTAAACAAGAAAAAAAACCCCACCTAAAATCCTAAACTCTAAAAACCTCTAAAAAAAGAGTTCTGCTGGGGGAAACAATAGTTGGTAACAGGCTTCTGTGAGTTTATTGTTCCAGTGTGAGGTTTTCACTTGAGAATTGCCTTGAAGAGCTGCAGTAGGTAGATTTTTCTGTGTCGTCATATGTAATTAGAAAGCACCCACTTCATCTTGCTTGTGCTGTTTTATTTAAACTCAGTTGGCTTAATCCCATTGCAGTCAGGTTTATTTGATGTTTCTCCATTAGCTAAGTACTGCTGGATGCTCCAGCACAATATGCTTTATGGCAAAGAGTGAAAAAGGAGCAGGCTGTAGTGTAGTGGCATTCCCTGCCGTTGCCCTTTTGCTCCTGTTGAGCATTGTGTTTTTCTGAGGAATAGTAATGAGGCTTCACTGACAAGAGGTGAGGACAAGCATGACCGAGGAAAAGGAAACCACTTTGACTTCATCATTATCCTTCAGCTCCACAAACTGCCCTTTGCTGATTGATGGTCTGATGCCCACACATCTTCATTCTTTTTCTGGCTCTTCCTTGCCTCACTGATTCATTCGGGGTGAAGAAGCTCCCATAAACAAAAGGAAAACATCTCAGCATTGCTTCCACTTTGGGAAGTGCTATTTCCGTTGCTAGGGGATCTGCTTAGAAAAGAAAGCCAACTCTTAAAAACAGTATTTCAATTTCAGTAAGTCTTATCTTGTGCTGTTCAGTTGTTTCAGCTAGTTTTCCAAAGAATCATACCCTGGTTTTGTTTTCCTATTAATATCTGGGGGGAAATCTTTATTGAGACTTATGACTGCCTGAGAACTAAACTCAGAGTCATATGCACACACATATCACAAGGAGCCTAAACTGAGTCACTTTCTACACTGACAATATGTTGCTTAAGTTCCTGGAGAGGAAGAAAGAGAAATGCTACAAAATCTAGAGGCAATTGTGCTGCATTTTTTGGCTTTGGCTCAGGTTCAATGTTCGAGTAGAACATATTGAATACAATTTAAAAAAATCAGCAGTATTCTTGTGAAAAGGATCAGCTATGTCTGGAGAGAAAATAAAATGGATTAGTGTTGTGGTTTAGCCCCAGTCAGCAAATAAGCACCACACAGCTGCTCGCTCACCTCCCTCTCCTCCAGTGGGAATGGGGGAGTGAATAGGAGGAAAAAGGTAAGAGAACTTGTGGGTTGAGATAAGAACAGTTTAATAATTACAAATAAATGAAATAAAATACAATAATGATGATAATAATATCAATGCTAACAATATGTAATGAAAACATAATTAAAATACTAATAATAATAATATGTAATGAAAACAGCAATGGGAAAAAAAAAAAACCCAAACCAAAACACATGATACCACCGTTCACCACCTGTCAACCGACGCCAAGCGAGTCCTTGAGCAGCAAGAGCCAGAGAGAGAGAGAGCCTGAGACAGCCCCCCCGCCACCAAGTCCCCCCAACCTATATAGTAGGCATGACGTACATCCTTTTGGTCAGTTTGTGTCAGCGGTCCTGGCTGTGTCCTCTTCATTGTAGAGAAGAAGCTGGGAAAACAGGAACAGTACCGGAAACTGAAAGTCTTTGACTTCATATAAACATTGCTTGTCAACAATGAAAAAAATTAGCATGTTGTCAATATTCTTCTCTGTACAAATCCAAAACACAGCCTCATACTAGCTACTGCGAAGAAAATCAACTCTGTCCCCAACAAAGCCAGCACAATCGGCAAATTTGCCATGAATGGGTCTCAAACGCAGGTGGAGAGGTCATCTGCTTATAGGCTCAGGCAATAGCTCTAGCAATGGAAACCAGGGATCTGGATGGAGATTAAAAAATTCCTAATAAACTAATTGTCTCACAACTAAAAATTTTAAACCTACTAATTCATATAGCTGTATGTGAGATTAAGTAGAATGCAAAACTGGTAAGAACTGAAATAAAAGTCCTTGGGGTGTATTAAGTAAAGAACAGTGTATGCCTGTGAGTAATTTTAGCAGCTAAATGGCTCTGCACATTCTCTGACACCTGATGATAATGTCTCCAATTTCACACATTGATTTTTAAACAATGCATGTCAAAATAAAGTGAGTTCCATGGTCAAATTTGCATGGTCACAGGTTTGCCGCCTTCTCCACACCCCAGTGGAAACTCCACACTGTTGGAGCAAGCCAATTCTCTTATCCTCAAGGTTGGAGTGGGGCTTAGATTGTTCTGCCCAGGCCATACACAGGAAAGACCGGCTGGTTGTCAGCTGTAACAACTGTAATTGCGGCACGGCCCATCCTCTACTAACTCCTGCTCCCTGAAAATCTCTTGAAACCTCATTTCCATTGTCAATAACAGGCATCTCACCAAATAATCTCCTTAGTGGATTACAGACAAACACCCTCTGAGTTTCTGCAGCAATTAGTATTAAATTAAGTGCGGTTTTAGACAGAAAAGAGCGGGAGGAAGAGCAGAGGAGTTTAGTATTGGCAGAAGATTCAGTACGGACAACCCTGGAACCACTAATCCATGTAAATTGTGGGACAAGGTCTGCAGGGTGGAGTTTCCTCCCTGCCAGTCTTGCTCCATGGGAGACAGTGCTGTGAGGGAAGGAGAATTCGGGTATTATGACTACTGTACCTGCCACAGACTTCAGGCTCTAGGATACTGGTGCAGGACCACACAGGCAGTATATTTAATAAAGACAGGCTCTTGAGACACCCCGGCTGACCAGTTCCACATGCGTCTTCTGTGTCTGGTAAGGTAAAACATAAAGGGAAACTTTCCTTATGTGGCCTAAGCCAGATACGACTGCTAAAATCTAGCCCCTGTGTGTATATATGGCCAAATGCTGTAGAAGAAAGGAAGTGCCATACGCAGCAGGTTGTTCCATTGAACTGAATATGAGATGACCTTGGAAAACAGTATCTGTGCTAGCAGAGAGAAACTCTGTGACAGGAATGTCTATGAGGAAACACAGGCCTAGTGAGAAGCTACTATTTTTCTGTTTGTTGCTTACTTTCACACATTTAGGAAATATGAGAGAGAAATTAAAGGGTGATGTGCTAGGACAGGGGAAGGATCCCATGATGCTGTAACTTGACTGGCTCAGTGTGTCAGCCTGAGGAAGAAAAGTGAGGAGCCAGAACAGCTCCTCAGGCATCTCCATTCTCCTAGTCAAGCTCAGCTTCTGGGCTCCTCAGAGTCTGGACAGCAACAGTCTAAATATTTTTCCAAAATTTTTGAGCTATGAGTATCATTGTCTTGGTTGAGAAGAACCATCAGGCCTGTCCTTTCACCCATGGATTGCCTGGAGACCCAAAACCGTTGAGGGCCATGACCTGTTCTGCCTGGTCTCTGCTATGATGCTGACAAGGGCTATGGCTGGCAGGGATCGCTGCGTGTCGAGCAGTTGTGTAGTTATTTGCATTTATAGCTGTTTCTGACTGCAAAAGACACTCCTTGCATTTCAAAAAGCTCCCTGCTGAGCAATGGGAAATTCACCCTGCTGAGGTGGTGGCGCGGATGGGGATGACATTGCTACCACGCACGTGTTTTAGCACTATTAACCATGCTCCTTTTTGGTTTGCTCCACAGATACTATGTGGGAAAGAGATCCCCCGCTGGGTGAACCGCCTGGCCTACTTCAGCTCGTGCATCCCCTTCCTCCAGAGCTGCCTCCCCAAGGAGTGGCTGACCCCAGCAGCCCTGCAGAGCCACATCAGCCTCGGCCTGCACAAGGAAGACCAGGGGGATACAATGGATGAGGAGTCACCCTCCACCTCTGCAGCCCCCTCAGCCTCAGGCACATCGCGAACCTGTAGACATACCCGGGTCTAAACTGTGCCCAGTATGCCCTCAAATAACATCCCCCTCTTCTTTCTCACATGCTTTCACACACCTTTGTTTCTCTCTTCTCTTCTTCAATGGACAACACAGGGGATGGAAGACCCTTTCTACGAAGGAGGTGAAGCTTCAGTCCCTTTTCCAAGGGCTGCCACTACAATTGCTCAGCAAAATGCCTATGAACCCCAACGCTGAACTGAGGAGCGTGGTGACTAAACTGGATTCTCCTCCCAGGGCCCCCATGCTCCTCGATCCATGGAGAACTGCTGGCTCTCTCTAGCATGAGAGCACGCATACAGGCAGGGTGCACCATACTGTGATGTTCCTTCTCTGGAACTGTTTTATCTTTTTATCTCTTCCCCCACCCATGTGAGCCCAGCAGGCTCCTCTCTATTTTCGCTGGGCTTGCCATTCCCCTACGACAAATCTCCTGCCCACACCCAGTGAAGGAAGCAGAGCCAGAACTCAACCTTCTCATCTCTTAGACCAGCAACAAGGCCCACTCAGCCCCATCCCTTTTGTAATTGTCAGGTTTCTAACTCACGCGAAGGATGAATGAAAGGTGCTGCCGTTCTACAACCACCAGTTTTCAGTACTCAAATTTAAGAGCTTGAATGACTGTCCTGCTCTTGAAAATAATAACAAGGAACTTTTCTTTAGGGTCAAAAAAAGGATGGGGCTAGTGCTTAGAGGCAGCTACTAAGTAGGTGCAGAGATAACTGTTGATCATATTGGTGCTTTTTGGCACAGACCCCTCTCAGTTCCTCTAATTCTAGGCAGCGTTCCTGGTTTCCATTTTTCCTCAGATTCCCTGGGGAACTTCTCTTCTAGCTGACATTTGCTGGCTGTCTTTGGGGGAATGGCCCTCCTGAGTGCAAGGAGGAGGAGACAGTATCTGTTGGGAAGGTATTTCCTTCAGCTTTTCCTCTTGCATCCACGGACCTAAAATGTGGCTCTAGAGCCACCCTTCCCCAGCTTATTTTTGAGCCAACCCAAGAAAGTAAAAAATAAGTGGTGAACCCAAAGAATGTCGACCTGTTTCTTTCTCCTCCCTTTTTGGAGGTGGAGGGGGAAACTTAGGGCCACATGTGGAAAGCATGGATGGCCCTTCCACTAAATGGGCCACCATAGCGCCTTCTGTTGTGTGCACTATTTCAGTGGCATGACAAATGGGCACAGCTGGCTCACTGGCCTCACCAGGTTGGCTCTTGACAAAAGCCTGGTCCTTGGATGTATTTTTGCTCATTCTGACAGCTGACAAGAAAGCAGGGGAGGAGGAAAGAAAAATTAGACCAACTCTTCCACTCAATTACCTCACTAAGAGTTCTAGTCAGAAGATGTAGGAGAGAATCAAAGGGGAATTCCAGGCCCCCTGTCTCCCTTGCAACTCCTCTCAGCTACACAAAGGAGGATGAAAAAGGAACAGGCACAGTGTTGAGAGGGAGTTGCCTTTTTAGACAATGCTGTTCTCAACAGCTGCTACCAAGTCAGGACTTCCACCCTCCACCCAGAAAGAACTACAAGCCCCTAAGATGGGTGGTTGTTTCCTTTTATTGGTTGCAATAGCATGCTAAGTCCAACCAGCTATTTCTTTAGCTCAGGTATACAGAAGTGTGTGTTTTCAGGGCTGAAGGTCTTGGCTACGATGTACATCACGTCTGTACAGATAGCGCTTGATGGTTAGTTACATGTGCATGCTCTTAGTGAAGCAGAAGGCTTTGGGGAGATCTACTGGATGAAAATATAACTCACAGGATGGCCTCACTCCACGGTCTCCTGAAGTGATGCATGTTTGGGCAACTTTAGAATACACCTCTCATTTTCATCCTCTGAGCAAATTGCTGCAAGCTCTGTAGTGAACTAAAGTCATGTTCGTCATTAGCCTTGGCTACTCACAGCCAATACTGTATTGTGAGCAATTCTGCAGCTCCTGGTATCCAGTCCAGCACCAATCCTGATTACCCTGGCTTGTCCAGGGCTGTTTAATATGATTTCCATCCTGTTCTCCATCCAGCTGCCGAGAAACCACGTTACACAATGTACTGTCTCACTCTCTATTCCCCTGCAGTCATGGTCACTGCAGCCTAAACCAGCAGCGCAAGCTTCATTTGTCTGAAGTTCCCAGGGTGCCCACCAATAGCCAGCAGCACTTTATGTGCAGTGAATTTTAAAATCTCTCTTCAGGTCCTTCTTTGGAGAAAAGTGAGAAGAGACCTTCTCAGAGCTTTTGTCTGGGCCAGGGAAACTGCAGTCAGAAACACCTTGTCACTTGATATGACAAAGGCCAGCCAGCCATCACCCTCTGCACCTGAGCTCTGCACCTGAGCTGCAGATAAACCACCATGTATACACCTAGGAGAAAACGAGGGCTCCAGAGGCACGTTTCACAGGGAAAACCCCCTCACGGTATTTCACAAAGTAAAGAACGCTTAACTGGCTGTATGGCGATGTGGACAAGAAAGCTACGTTCAGCCTCCTCGGGGACATGATTGTGTGCTTTAAGTATTGGGAACAACACTTGGGGCAAGCTGTCGATGTCAAAAACCAGATGTTTGTTTATCTACTTTTATGTTTGTCCGTCTGTTTATGACAGAAGGGGTCACATCCAGGAGGCATCAAACCTCTGTTTTAAATCAAAACCAGAATATATCCCGATCTTCAAAGTGTTTCTCCCCACCCCTCTCTGTTCAAGGTGACCAACCAACAATGACAAGAACAAAGGGACACTGTGGAAATAAAATATATATTGATTATGGCTTTACCTCTGTCATTTAACAGCATTTTAGATTATTAAACATGAAGACATTTTAAAAGTCTAATTTACTGTTCAACTCTGGCACAGCATGTTTGGTTTAGGCACTTTTCTTATCCTTCCAATTATTACATAATTATTGTTGGTATTATATAATTATCATATTTGTATTTAGTTATACATCTGCTTTTTCTGGCTGTTTTAGAGCATAACACCATGAGAAAATTTTAGATGCCAACAGTTATCAACAAAAAGCGCAGCTTATGAATCTTAACAAGAGCACCTTATGGCACTGACACAAACCCTTAACCCTTCTTCTTACTAACAGGACTTTTGGTGCCCTCTTAAAAGCTGGAATGAGAGGGCACCAGCTCTGCACATGGGCATCAGCAGCTGTGGGTTGTGTCTCTAGCAGAGAGCTAATAGTACTCAGGTGGGACAGGTTAGCCTGGAATATTAGAGTTACAATACAAACTGGTTCTAGGGGAAGACTGGGTGAGAGGGCAGAGGTAAGTAACAGCTTTTCTTCTCAGCATGTCTGTATTTATAATAGCAATTCTCTTAATTTCAGGAGATTTTTCTTACCAATTTTTTTTGTGGGGTGGGCTGGGGAGCAGTTGGCTTCCTCTTCCCAAGTCTGTGATTTGAGGCCTATATCTCTCAAACCCTTCTGAAGTTTTAAAAGGGACAGTTGTGCTTTCAGAGGCGCTGGGTGAGCTGGTCCCCAGCCCTAAACTTGTGCTCTGTGACGAGTTCATCTCAGTCTCAGCACAGCGCAGGGATGGACACAGACCTGTTCTCTTGCTCTCATTGCTCCCAGCTGAGAGTTTGCATTTCTGGAATTCAGACCCATGTTGTCTTTGTGTTACTGATGTACTCAAGAAGTAGTAATTTCCTGCCATGTTATTTTTTTATTCTTCAGTTCTGTTTATTTGTCTCTAGGCTGGAGAGGCTGCCAGAACAAGTTAGTGGCCACTGGGTTGCAATAATGTCATTTTGTCTTCTTATTACATGTGTTTGATTTTCTTCTCATTTGGTTTGTACATACGTGGTGTCTTACTGACATGTTCAGAAAACTTAAAGGACCTCCACCAATTCCTTGATGTGCTAATCATCAGTGTTTCATTTTCAAATGGGTTTAAATTACTCCTTGAGTTGAGGCAGCAGGTGCCCTGTTCTGCTTTGTCCCTGCCGTGGTTGCCATCAGGCAATGGCTTGGGTTGTGGAAAGGCTGTGTAGTGACTCAGAAAGTATTTAAAAGAGGGGCTTTCATTCTCCCAGCTCCACGCTGCCATTGCCACGGGCTACCAGAACATGGCACAGCCTTTGGCTACAGTAATATGTGTAAAGACTGCAGCCTGTGCCTGGAGGATATGTGTTTTTTATCTCTAACGCCCAGCGCTCCACTACTGTGCATGCGGCTGTAGCTGAGAAGCATTTGGGTGGATGGCATGGCACATTTAATTACTAGCAGGAGTGAAAGACTAATGGCTCTAAATCTCAGAGTAAGACTGTCCATTAGTGGTGTTGTAGCCAACTTTGTTTTGAAAAGGCTATAAAAGTTTTTGGTAGTCCAATATGATTGGGATAAGGTATAACAATACAGGAAAACAGACAGTATGGTCATGGCAATCTTCTTTCCTTAGGAAACCAGGCCACAGAATGAGAGACATGGCTAGTGCCCAGGCCTTCGCAACTGCTTTAATCAATGAGCTTTGATAGAAAGTTCAACGTTACAGAAGGCGGGCGTCAGTAAAGAGGTGTGCTCACTGACAAACGCTAGTGGGGACTGCATGCACAGCTTAATGTTGTTGAGCTGGCTTGTCTCTCGTTACAAGTAAAGATTCAGCTGACTAAGTTCTGGTCATTCCCTGGGTGGATACTAATACAGCAGAGGCGGCCTATGTTTCTCTCCTGTGGTGCCCTCCATGCTTACCAGTCCTTAATGGCAATGTTTCCTGCTGTTTCAGCCCTGCTATCCCTCTCACCCTGCCAAGGTATCCCAGGTGTAAGCTGCAGAAGCTCTTAGTCTCTCCATGCCGCTTGCTTTTGTGAAATGTCCCTGACCTCTATTCTGCAGGCTGGCTATTCCAATGTGTGGAAGGAGGTGAAATCCCTAGGCAGTGAACTAGGCGGTCAGTTGAATTAGTCATCATTTGATCGGGATTTCGCAAAGTGGCAGGTTTTGCCTTTGAGGTCCCCTTTACCCAAGCCACGTTTTTTTACCAAATACCCCACAGAAGCACAAAAGGAAGTTCAGAACACAGAAACATATCAGGAATCTGAGTCAAATCCCCTTACTTGAAAGTCTGTAGATGTTCAACACCATTAACTACCATCCAGCGTGACCTGGACAGGCT
>NW_010248181.1:0-8492 GCF_000690775.1 Eurypyga helias | reverse complement strand
TTATTATTATTATGTTATTACTATATTGGGTTTTTTTAATTATTTTATTTCAATCATTAAAGTTTTCTTCTCTGAACCCATGGACTTTCTTACTTTTGTCCATCTGATTCCATCCCACCTGGTGCAGGGGGAGAGTGAGCAAGCAGCTGGGCAGTGTTGGTTACCATCTTGGATTAAACCATGACAGTTGTGCTGCAGAGTTTATCTACATGAGGCACATAGTGCAAAGCAAATTAGGCTATGACCTTTAGATATATGTCTTAATGTGCACACAATGAAAGTTTTCCTGAGGGGTTACTTTCTCACCATTCAAAGGAAATGATTGCACTTCAAATGGCTGCACACAGAGATACTATCAGCAAATGAGGATACTGTAAATTCAGATCTAATCTAACTGTGCACAGTGCACTAGACCACAAGGTGGTGTGAACATTTCTTTTTGTCATTATTACTCAAAAGATACAAGATCCTCAAAAGGAGAAGAAACTGTTTTTACAGATGTGTCCTAGAACAAGTAGATTGTAAGCGGGGCCCAAGGCAAGAGCCAATGTGCCGACTACACTAATTTGTTACCACAGCAGAAGCCAGCATCAGCAAACTACTGTCCTATCAAAGAACAAGGCATAAACAGGAAAATAACTGAGACTCCTCTAGATATATCCCTTGGAGGAAGTGCTTAACAAAAGGGGAACTACACAACAGTGAAATAACCTTGGTAGGAGATTAGTAGTGTCGAAGGTAACAAACAAACCAAGAGAGAGTGCATATATACAAGATGAAGAAAACCCTTAAAAGTAGGATACTAAAAGCTCACACTCAGCCACTGCTTCTTTGGAAGAAGTACTAATGAGTTAAAGGTATGTGTACAGCAAAGAGAAGAAAAAGCTGTGAGATTGCATTTTACCTGTCAGAACTTTTAACAGTTACCCGTAATGTACAACAGTATGTAATGCAATGTAAGACTTGCTGAAGGTATTACTATTCACAAGAACTGATATTGTAGTGGTAAGGGACACATAAATAAACCACCAGCTACCACTGCAGTGAAAACTACATCTTCTTTCATACTCATTAAGTCCTACAGATAAGAGTTACCTTGTGTTATACCAAAAATCTTTTTCTGAGCAAAGGGAATACCACATATATGAGAAGCTTAGAATTTAATGCCATAAATAAAATTTAACAGTCTATTAGTTCAAGCTATCTGATTAATCTACAACAGCCTTTCACTTGTAATAGCAAAAATTCATATTCACTAGGTTACACTTCCTAGTTAAAAAATTAATGAATGATAAATAAAATTAAGGTTACCAGTGGGATTTCCTGACATTGAAGGATATTAAATATCAGTGTCAAATTTTTGAAAAATGAAACAGAAATTGACAGGCTTCTACAACATAGCACTCCTTCCTCTTTGTCAAAACTCCATACACACATAAATTACCTATGTTTGTTCTACTTTTAAAGGTTATTGACTATGGGCTACCATATCTGTCTTATTATAGTGCTTTATTTCATTACAAGAGCATCATATTTTCTTAATACTATTGTTGTTGAACTAACACTGAGAAATAGATAGAGTGGGATTTAAAAATAGTGACCTCAGGTACAAAATATGAATGTATTCTTTTATCTTTCAGGTGGTTATCTCAATTACATTTCTGATGTATATCTTTTTGATGTGCATATCTGGATGACACTGTTATTTTAATTGTGGGGAAATATTTCACTGTAAGATAAAGACAGCAATAGAGAAGCATTTATTCTGAATTCATTTATTCTGAAGTCCATGAGCTCCATTACCAAAAAATAACTTTCTTCTTCTACTCGATCTAAATAGGATTAAACTAGAAAGAGTTCAAGCTCTTGGGGGGAAGGAGGGGAAGTTATTATTGATGTTATAGTGAAGACAATTCTTTCTGAAATCTAGTTACACCCTTTTTGCTATGTAGATTTAGCTATAGACAGTCTTCTACTTCATCACCCATGTCCAGTCAAGATGAAGACAACAACAAAACACCAGAAAACAACCCAGAACAATTAAACAGTTTACAAAGTTCCTGATGGATGAAGAAAGAAGTCTGAGGTTTCATCTAGATTTCTTCAGGGGTAACAAAAATGTATCAAGTATGTTAGCTTTGGAAATTCAATGTACAGAGAAGTACCAAAGACATTGCATGAATATGAACCTTAAAGGCAGGATAACACCTTGTTTGGTAGCAGCTTTTCTTTCAACGTACATATTGGGATCCTTCTTGTACCTGTAAAATTTTCCACACCAAACCACATAGTTTTATGGTTATCTGATAAAAAGTTAAATGGTAAGTCTATTGTTTGCATATGTTAGAGATTTTTTTAGTGTAATCATAAAGCCTTTGTTTTATCAAAAACAATGAAATGATAAAGCTAACATCCCAGCAGGGAAAGGTGACTAGTAAAACTACTGAGAACTTATTTAATTGAAGAGAAATTCTCATTTTAAGTTCAGTAGAGAACTGACTGTAAACTGATGAACCTCTTATTTCCTTATGCCTTTTATAAACTGAACAGAAGATAATCCAATCTTTGGAGAGGATAATGTATAAATGCTACGTGTTTCATTGACCATGGAGGTGGATTTAGCTGTTTGCTATCAGCCAGCCATCAGAACAGTCCAGGACATTATTCACCTATTTCCATGGCTTGAAAAGAGAACCATCAAATCCCTAGCTTCTGCTGCAACTTGTTCAGCAGCTGTCACTGTGCTCCCGATGTAGAACCGGGGTTAAGAATCAAGACCTGCTAGGCACAGTCAGTTTCCAATTTCCTGGACGCAAGCTAAAGAATCATTTCCCCAAAGCTAGGGGATAAAAATATTCCAAGGACTGAATACATATAATTATTGTGTGGAAAATAGTAAGTTATGTTCAAAGCCATAAGGAAAACAGGCTCCTATTTTGACCTCACATCCTTTAGTGTATAGTCACAATGCTAATCCACTATCCCACTTCTAACTATGGCCAATCCATTTATTGTTGGGAATAAGAAGTTGTATTAAAATGGGTATAACATTTCATGGAAGCAATATATACCTACCACAAAATTATATAAAATAACTGTAGTGGAATAGTAGCAACACTTTCCTACACTAGAACTACTCTAGGACTTCAAGGAACAAAGAAGCAATTTACTTCAGTAAAATTTGAATTGTATACAATGCAATTACAGCATTATTTAAATATGGATATTAGTCTAAATTACAAAGTATGTTCACTGGCTTGTAAAATATTTTTTTCCAAATAATTAAAACTGCTTCTTAAAATATTCTGTAACGAATAGTGACACACTAACAATGCACAGTTAAAATGGATTATTTGAAAATTGAATCTAAACGTATTGTAATTCACATTCATTAAAAGGCTAGACATTTTTCAAGTAAATGAAACTGTTCTATAAAAATCAATTCATTGTACAACAGTAACATATTACAGACCTGCAGTTAAAATGCAATCATTTAAATGGGAGGAACACTAATCCAGCAGTAATAATTCTATCAACCTGAAGGCACTTATTAACATTTAAAAAAATAAAATACTCACCCTACATCTGTGAGACAGTATAGGGTATCTTTGGACACAGAAATTGTTGGTTACCCATGAAAGGCATTTAGAACTGACAAAGAGAAATGACTTGCAGAAACACTTTTATCTTCCATCTGTAGCTCTTGGTCCCAGTATTGAATCCTTGACGTAAAATTAACAGGTTTGTTTTAGTTTATTATCTTAATGTAAACTATGTGATGATTTATAAGATAAAATGGCATGTAAGTCTACAATTAACATTATAATTTTACTGAAAACATAAGCTAACACACGCTATTTACAGATTTTCAGTTTAGGAGATTTATTCAGGTCTTTTGGTTTTACAGGGGGGAGTTACAGAAGTGGGTTTTGTTTGCCTTTTTAATATTAAGAATTAAGCATCAATCATCAAAAAGCAGAATTTGGAAAATTGGCAATTGATTTTCTGAAGTGACTGAATTCTACCTTTTATTAAGAATAACCCAGGCTCCCATTGTGGAGCCTGCATTCAGCTTCATCTATCAGTGTGAACCTTCAGACATTTTACATTCCAGATGTGGTGATTGGGATCAGGATTCTTTAGTCTAAATGTCTTATTCCTTCCTTCTCAAAAAGTCAAAATAGGTGTTTTGGATCATATTAAACATTTCTTAGCCTTTTATTGGAACAGAATATCATTCCCTTTTTCAGTTTTCATGTACAAAATATAGAAATTTAGCAAGGGAGTAACAGTTGCACAAGTGATATGTCTACCTCTACCCATAAATAAACCTACTCCATTTCAGTTACAAGTCTTTTAAAAGTTGCATTTTTCACAAGAACACTTGCTCTTTAAATCCATACTGAAATCTGACACACTTCAGTCATTCTATTTGAACCAGGTTAGCTACAGAGCTAACACACACAGAAGTGGTTACAGAAGCTCACATGTCAAGATATTTTGTACTTTTGTTTTGCAAGACACTGCATCAACAAGTTATGCTGCATAAGGCAGCGGAAATGTCCCAGCATTTGTTATATGTGATTGATTTTTCTATTTTAAGTGTGTGCTATACGAACTTGCTTCAACATAAAGGGTGTTTTAGACCACTGATGTCCATAATTCTCAATAATCATTGTGCAGTCTACTTTCATCTGGATGGTACAGAACTTCAAAATATTCCCATAACATAGTTCATTCTGCAGTGTCACAACACTGAAAGTCTGAAACTGAACTTTGCCAAATGTTGCTTCAGGCAGACAGTTGGCTTTGTTAGGGTCATTATTTCTCAGGAAAAACTGAAATTTGTTACCATGACCACATTCCACAACAGATAATAATCATCCTCTTACATTTTCGGATTCTAGTGGAGTTATTTCCAACTATGTTTTAATATGTTTAGCTGTCAAGATAATTATTTCAGGCAAACCTCAACCTGCCTTTGGGTAGATAAGACACAAACAAGCTTCAGCATGGTTAAAGACTTCGCTGAAAACAGAGAAGCACTTACAGTTTGATTCCATGTTACCTGCATTTATGACAATGGGTGCCAGACAATGGAGTTGGCTTCACACCAACTCAAACCTGTGAAGACAAACAAGAACATTTATGTCAAGAATACTTAAGGAAAAGATGCTCACACAATGTATCCCACTTGTGAAAAAGAATCACTGTATTGTTTATGGCCTTCGGGTAATTGAAGAAACTGTCTTTGGGTATATAGATTCAAACTGCATACAGATCATAGTTCTTTGATGACACTGTTAGCAATAAAAGGATAATGCAAATTGCATGATGATCAGTGAGAATACTTCCATTTATGTATGACATGGAGTATGGACCAGAAACTGGAAATGTGATGGCTGACTGCTTATCTCATCTGCCCTTATTTCTACCAGATGCCCAGATAAATTATGATATAGAGTACTTGCACAGTTACAAACATACTTACTATACTGCAGGAGAGCAATTTAGAACTACAATTTAACACATCTCATTCATCAGAAAATTATGTGATTTCCTGATAACTAGGTGGCCTAACAATCCAAAATTTTTTGATTCATTTCTACAACAGCCTCCTATACTACAAAATGAACTATTTTTACAAGATATCCATGACAGGCTTATTCACTATTTCTTTTCCTTGTCTTACTTTTTTTTTTAATGGAAACAGTTCTTTCATGACAAGCATCGACAACTGTCAGAACAAAACATCAACTACGAGAACTCTCCTGGTGGCCAAAATTGCATTTTCAAGCTAATACTGATCTAAACTTGAAGCCAGTCTTGCGCTACAAAAGCATTCATTTATATAGAATCGTTTAGGTTAAAAAAGACCTTTCAGATCATCAAGTCCAACCATTAAGCTAGCACTGCCAATTCCACCACTAAACCATGTCCCTAAGCACAACATGTACACAGATTTTAAATACCTCCAAGGATGATGGCTCAACAATTTCTGTGGGCATCCTGTTCCAATGATGAATAACATTGTCGGTGAGGAAATGTTTCTTAATAACCAATCTAAACCTCCCCTGAAGCAATGTGAGGCCATTTCATCTTGTCCTATCCCTTGTTAGCAGAAGAGAGCAACAGGCATCTCATAACCTCCTTTCAAGTATTTGTAGTGAGTAATAAGGTCTCCTCTGAGCCTCCTTTTCTCCAGGCTAAACAACCCTAGTTCCCTCAACAGATCCTCATAAGACACATACTCTAGACCCTTCACCAGATTTTTTTGCCCGTCTTTGGACATGCATCCACAACTCCGTGTCTTTCTTCTTGTAGTGAGGAGCCCAAAACTAAACACAGTTGTGTTGGTTTTGGGTAGGACAGAGTTCATTTTCTTCACATTAGTTACTATGAGGCTACATTTTAGATTTGTGCTGAAAACAGGGTTGATAATACAGGGATGTTTTCGTAATTGTTGAGCAGTGCTTACACAGTCAAAGACTTCGCTGCCTCACACACCGCACCACCAGTAAGGAGCCTGAGGCTGCACAAGAAGTTTGGAGTGGATATAGCTATGACAGCTGACGCCAACTGAACCAAGGGATATTCCATACTGCATATATATATAAGCTAAGCATGGCATCATGCTTAGCTTATAAAGTTGAGGGAAGGCTAAGGAAGGGGGGGAACACATTTGGGTTTGTGGCATTTGTGTTTGTTTTCCCAAGTAACCATTACACATCATTACGCTTTCCTGGAGATGGCTGAACACCACCTGCCTGCTGATGGGATGTAGTGAATGAAATCCTTGTTTTGATTGGCCTGAGTGTGTGTGGCTTTCACTTTACCTATTAAACTCTCTTTATCTCAATCCATGAGTTTTCTATCTTTTATTTTTCTAATTCTATGCCTCATCCTACAGGTGAGTAGTGAGCAAGTGTACCTATCTCCGTCTAAGTGGTGTAGCAGGTCACTAATAGTCCCCCTTGGACTACTGGGGCTTCATTTTATTTTCCTGTCCCTTTCTTCCAGCTCAGGGGATTGGGTACCTGGAAAATAACTGGACTGAAGCAAAGAAGTCATTAAATACCTTAGTACATTATGTAATCATCACAAATAATTTCTACACTTTAAGCATCATTAGAGATTTTTTTGATTGAACTGAAGGCCCATTTGGTCACACACTGAAGTACTTTCTACTTGACTTCTTTGGTAGGTTATCTGAAAAAAAATGTTTATAAACTGAATTTGAGTCATATCCACTGCTAAAATCAACTCCCCACTTGTTATTTTCATGATACAAGTCTCTTTTTATCCAGAATATCTTCAAACATTTTTTCCCAGATGGAAAGGTTTTATATACAAGCAATGAAGAACGTTCTGCCTTTGAGACAGCAGAAAGATGAATACATCCATAAAAACTTTGAAAAATATTGCTAACCTGGAAAGAAAAGCTTGAAAATTTTTCACTACAGACTTCTTACAAAGTTACAAGGTTACCTGTCATCCAGCAATTCAAAGAGCACCTGCTGATTTACTGCATGGATAGAGAATGCATATGAAGAAAAATGTTAAATGTTAATGGATTACCATTGCCTTAAGCTGAAAGATCACAATCAGATACAAGGCAGAGCCCAAAAGAAACAGCAAAATTTTGAAATGTACACAGATTGGCAGCAGCTAACTTGAGTTAGCTAAGTACTGCCTGAGAACAAGAGGAAGCTGTTTCTGCCATTCTGGCTATTTCTTTCTAAGTACTGTACATTGACGGTGATTAGGATTAGCAAATTTTTTAGGAGAAGCACAGAACTAGCCTCTTGTCTAATTGCAGTGAATTACTGTAGTTATTCACCTACAATTCTTTTCAGTCAGAGATGAAAGGAAAGGAACCTTCCTAGTTTGAATTCAAAATTGTTGAGAGCGAGGTCAGGGAGCAGAATTTGAAATGGAATTTTTTGGGAAGATGGTCTAGAGCTGAAGTAAGGGGTGAGCTCATAGATTGTTAAAAATCTTTCAATAGAGAATTGTGTCTGAAAGAATGTTAGACTTCATGATTAAAGAGATAGAGATAGAAGAGATAAATCAGCATAAAAATGCTGAAAAGCTTTAGTGCTACAAACTTGTGCCAAGTCAACTCATTTTGCTAGTAAAAGATGTTGCAAGTTACAAGTTATATGATGGCCAAGAAGAATTTTACAGTGAAGAGGAGAACAGATCCTACCTTTCAATTTTTTACAACCAACATATAAACCAGAAGGAAAACAGTAACAACTAAATGGAAAAAACAAGAAGTGCTTAGCCTTCCTTTTACTCAGTGGGATCAAAATCAGAATATTAACAAGATCTATGGTATTTCTGGTAGAACTAAATACTTTAGCTGTGGTAATATGATCTTTTTAGGCTATTAAAGAACATTTTGTGAAGTGTCATCAGAGTAATTTCTCTGAACGTTATTAATCTACAGCGATTTTCATCTTCAAAGCATTAGAATCATAGAATCATAG
>NW_010248180.1:835-2168 GCF_000690775.1 Eurypyga helias | reverse complement strand
TTCCCAGCAGGGGTGTGACACACACCCAGGCAGTAGGGATGCAGGAACAAGAAGCACAGCACGCTGGGCTTTTTACTCACAACCATGATGGAACATGTCCAGGAACACTCCAACCCTTTTCACAACGTGCCTGGATATTTCCAGTCTTCCAGGACAGATGGTGTCTACAGAAGCGCAGCTGAACCTGAAAAGAGAATGCAGCGGGCACCAAGATGAGCTGTTGCTACATCAGAAGAAAGAGGGAGGATGTGGGAGCAGTGCTGAATTAGTAAGAGTAGGTGCAGAGAGGTCTGTGTGCTCTTTGCCTCAGTTGCCACCAGCGAGGTCTCCCAGGCCTTTGAGCCTGGAGGCAGGACTCTGGAAAGGAACAGCCAGCAGAGGATGGGGATCAAGCCAGGGATTACTTTGGCAACCTACCCCCTTACAGGTCCCCGGGAGTGGAGAGGTTGCATCCCAGCATGCTGGTCAGCAAGGTGAGCTCACGTGGAGGACTGAGCACAGCCACGCCCAGCAGTGGTCATTGCCCAGGCCAGGTTGGATGGGACATTGACCAGCCTGGTCTAGTGGGAGGTGTCCCTTCCCATGGCATGGGGTTGGAACTACGTGATCTTTAAGGTCCCTTCCATTCCAAACAATTCTGAGATTCTGGGATTCTGTGACTCTGTGGTCTGCCAGGCTGACGCAGTGGAAACATCTTTAACATCACAGATGGCAGAGGAGGGACCTTCTTTCTTGCTGTAATCTCAGGACACTCGCTGTCTGCAAGTGGCTTTGAGGTTTCTGGATCTTCCCTATGATTGTTACTATTTTTCTCTCTCTCTCCCTCCTGAGCACAGCGTGAGCTTTCCTGCCTCTAACAGGGAGTTATGACCATAAAATAGTTGTTTTTTGATGAGTGTGTGTGAAGAAAGACCAGTCACAGAAAAGCACCAAATACATCAAATTGAATACCGACTTAGTTGCCTGTAAGAACCAGGGGAGCTCCCCCCACACTTGCTGCTTCCTTGGAAGGAGTCTGTCCAGAGAGGGGACTTCAGCCTCTGCCACTCTCTGGAGAGGGAAATCAGCACTCTCCATGCCACCTGGGGACAGAAGGGGTGACTTTTCAAGACCATCTTTCATCTGACCGGCTTTGAATATGTTCTCACTGGGAATTGGATGTCATACTGTGCACAGCAAATCCAGATTGAATTCCCATTGGCCAAAGTGGCTACTGCAGATGCAGATTGCTCGGCTGCAGATATTTATACTTGGGCAGGTGAATGCTTTCTTGTTGCTGTTGCAGATCCTGATATCCGTAGGGAAATCACACACACTTGAAGGATGACTGGAG
>NW_010248180.1:0-595 GCF_000690775.1 Eurypyga helias | reverse complement strand
TCTCCTGGCCAGTGTCACCGCCGCCTCCAATTCACTCGCTCATCCCTTTGGTCTTCCAGAAAAGGAGCAGAAACAAGGAGCTACATGCAGGAGACAATATTGTGCACTACTGAACTGAGGAAGGAGGGATCCCACCTCCTGTGGGTTTGCGGCTGTCGTGGTTGAACCCCAGACAGCAATTATGCCCCAGACGGCTGCTCGCTCATTCCCCCCTTGTAACATGGGGGATGGGGGAGAGAATCACAAGAGTAAACGTGAGAAAAATCTGTGGGTTGAAATAAAGACAGTTTAATCAGGAAAGGGAAAGACATTCATGCAGGTGAAGCAGAACAAGGAATTCATTCACTGCTCCCCATGGGCCGGCAGGTGTTCAGCCACCACCAGGAAAGCAGGGCTATGTCACGACTGATGGTTACTTGGAAGACAAATGCCATCGCTCTGAACATCTCCCTTTCCTTCCTCCCCACATATATATCCTGAGTATGATGTCACACGATATGGGGTATCGCTTTGGCCAGTTGGCATCAGCTGTCTCAGCTATGTCCCCTTCCCACTTCTTGGGCACCCTCTGGTCACTCACTGGTGTGGGAGTGTG
>NW_010248179.1:33222-69209 GCF_000690775.1 Eurypyga helias | reverse complement strand
GAGCTGGGATGCAGAAGGGGGCTGGGGAGGTGGGGAACGGGCGAGGGGCAGGCGAGGGACCTGTCAGGGGCAGGGAAGGCGCGGGAAAGGTGTGTGGGGGATGTCGCTGGGTGGGAAGAGGGCAGAGGCAGACCTACTGCCTTTTCTAACTTCCTGCGGGCAGGGCGTTGATGTTTGTTTGTTCTTTCCAGTCAGTGTTTTGCTTCGTGTCCATCGCGGCCGCTGGCGGGGAGATGGTAGTGGAGAGGGCGGGCTCAAACCCCTCAAAGGCCGTAGGTGACAGGTGCCCCCAGGAGCAGGTGCCACGGGGGCACGTGAAGAAAAGCAAGCAGCAGGTCTCCGACGGATTCACTGTTAAAGCCATGATGAAAAACACTCTGGTATGTTGGCTGCTAGTATAGAGGTGTACCCAGAAAGCACAGAGAGTTAGAGCCGAGGGTAAAGCATGCCAGGAAGGTGTGTGAGTTGATAAAACTTCACCTGGAGTTTGCTGGTTGCTGAAATTACCTTCAGGCTTTTTTTCTTTTTTAAAAACCTTTATCATAAGGCAACTGTCTGTACCTGTGGAAACGGTGGCCCTTCACCACCAAGCGTATTGCTCTGGTGCCATAATTTTCCTGTATTGTTTTGTATTGGCAATGCACGTTCTATTAAGCTCTCAGCCTATAGAATTGTCTGCAAGCCTTACTACCTCTCATTTAGCAAAATGCCAAACGACACTGTAGCATTATTTGAAAGTATTTTCATGTACATGCACAGTGTGATATAAATTTGATGTGAATGTCACATAGGATAGCAGAGGTATGGAAAATACATAAACTTAAAAAATAATAAAAAGCTTCCACGTGTTATAGGAAAATACTAAACTGGAAACATTAATTCTCTAACTCATAGTTCAAAGATAAAGAGTAGTTGAACCAGCATGCTTCACTTTCAGTAGAAGTCCCAATTTCTAATGAATTTAGATGTATGCGAGTGAAAATATTAGGATAAAGGCCTTTCAAATTTCTTTGTACTATCTTATTGTCAGTATACTTACTTTTGTCAGATTTTAGTAATTAAAAAAGCTTCAGGTAGCACAGAATGCAAACGTTCAATATGTAAGTGGACAAGCTAAGACCAGCACACATCTGTGCTTAAATTCCTAAATTGTGTTTCTTTTATTTGGACACAGTTCAAGGTGTTAGTAAAGTCTTATGTTCTCAAGGTTTTTTTTAATTCTATATATTCTTCTAACAACAGTTATGAAATACATTATTACCCTTGTTTTGCTGAAACAGTCTTCCTGGAGCAGTCTCTCTGGACTTGTTACCTGCAAGAGCATCCTCTTTAAACTCAAACAAGTCCATCTCTAAACCAATTTTAAATGAAATAGAAATGGTGTACATTAAAAACTTTGTCCTTATGAAAAAAAACGAAAACATATTTCACTTTAGTAGGAAAAATACCAGGAAAAATAACAAAAAAAAACCCCAACCCTTTTGTTTTAGAAATTGTTTGGTTTGGTTTTAATTTGAGAGATGTGTGGAATAGACTGTAACATTTCAGCGAGTTTAAGGATTAATTTAAAAAATACCTCTTCTGAACAAGATTCAAGTAATGAATATTTCTACATATTTGTTTACACCTTGATATGTAAACAAGGCTTGTTTTTTTTCTAGAAGAATCAGCAGTTTCAGTTGATTTTGAGGGATATTTAGTATTTTTAAAGGAGCTTTGACTTGTGAATGTAACTAGCTATGAATAATTTCTCAGGGGTCAGTGTGCAAAAAATCTGGATGGAGTAAGGAGTATGTCACTGCCACTTGTGTCTGTGCAGAATCATAGAATCATGGAATCACTAGGTTGGAAAAGACCTTAGAGATCATCCAGTCCAACCGTATCTGTCCACCACTAAACCATATCTTTCAGCACCTCATCCACCCGTCTCTTAAACACATCCAGGGATGGTGACTCCACCACCTCCCTGGGCAGCCTGTTCCAGTGTGTGATAACCCTTTCGGTGAAGAACTTCTTCCTTACGTCCAATCTAAACCTCCCCTGGCGCAGCTTGAGTCCATTCCCCCTCATGGGTGTCCCTTTTCTCTTTTCCTACAACTGGTTAAATGGAGCTACACATTTATTAAGTACTCACTTGTCAGAGGTTGACATCATCGATGAAGTTCTCATGGACGGCTTAGGAGCTGACTGCACAGCAGGCAAATATAGTTAAGACATGGTAATTCTTTCTGTTAACAGCATGACAGGGCACATGGTTTGTCAGCAACTTGTTCAGCATCTCCAGGTCAAACAACTAGGTACAGATTAATAGCCTTTGGTGCAAGCATGCAGCAGGTCTTCAACTCTTAGTGTAGAGTCTAACAGATTGCCTTTATGCATCTATGACTGTAAACATTGTAGTAAAGATTCCAGAATGTTTTGATGTTGCTTATGCAAAGAGTGTGTTACTTTAACCTTTTTTCATGAAAGTTACTGAATAAAGTTTTCTATAAAGAGTCTGCTTTAATAGCCAGTAGTAAGTAGAAATCAAGTACATATAATATTCCTTTTCTGAGCTCTGGATAATTCTAATTTGCATCTAATCAATCTGATTGAAATACGTTACTTAATACGTATTCACCTAAGAAAATCTTCTTGAACTGGAGAAAGTGTTTAATGTTATTCCAAAACTGTAAATTCATATGGCCATTTAGATTAAGGTCTTCTACACTAACAAGCTAGGTACATAAGTGACATTTAAGTGGCATTTGCATTTTAATAATTTTGTCCTCCAAGTGGAATCATGGAGCACATGTTCCATGAGAAGACACCAAGGGAACTGGCTTTTTTTTCAGCATGGAATAGAGAAAGCTACCAGGGTGCCTAATAGTATTGGGTCCTAACAGACCTTATGACCTAATAGCTATAGGAAGGCTGTCAGGAAGATAAAGCCCGTCTGTTCCCTCTAGTGAATGATGGGAGGACAGATGTGAGTTGAAACAAGGTGTTCAGGATGATGAAAAGCTTTTTCACCATGAAAATACTCAAGCAGTGCATCAGATTTCCCTGAGTTGTTCAGTCTCCCTGGAGGTTTTCAAGACCCAAAATAGAAAAAGCCCTGAGCAACTAAGTCTGATCTCACAGATAATCCTGTGTGGAGAAAAAGGTTGGACTGAAGACTTCCTGAAGTTCTTTCCAACCTGAGTTTTCCCACGATTCTACGTTTTCTTCCTTAAAAGAGTGGTTTGTGGCCACTCCATGGCTCTGCTACTACTTAGATCAGAATAAATAGTGATGGTTAAGTGACTCTTGAACTGAGGGAAGGAAAAGGAAAAAGGATTTGAGAGTTTTTGCTTTAATAGTTTTGCTGCTTTCCTGAAGATGTGATGTGAAGGGGGTAATATGCTACCAATGAGAAGATGATACTTTATTTTTCTGGTAAGTTGGTCTCCCTTCTGACCCTGGGAAAAAATATGTAACATATTGTTCTGGTTATACTAGTGAACTACATCATAAATGTAAGGCTGACTTTATAAAAACAATTGAGTAAGCCTGCATCAGGGCTTGGGTAGCAGCAGCACATGCTTATCAGCTGAGATCCCTACTGCACCTAATTCTTACATGCTCTGCTCTAGCAAGCCTGCAGTGAGTACTGCTGCCAAGTACACAGTGAATGCTGTGAGGAATCGAAGCAGCAGGTTGTGTCTGTAGCTGTCAGCCTCTGGAAGCTGTCCCTTGTCTCACAGCCTCCTCTTGTCACTGCTATAACTTAAATGACATTGGAGGACTTAAAGTGTGTGAAGGAGACAGGAGAGGTAACATAGCGGCATTTGTGCTGAAGAGCACTGGGGAAACAGGAGAGGAACTAAATGTTACTCCTTATGGTGGGGACCTGGGTGATCAGTATGATTTTTGCTGTGTCTGTGCTCCCCTAACTGATGCACTGATGTGCTGAAGACAGTTGGTGCCTTGTTACAGGCAGGGATAGCTGGAGTCCATACCAAGGAAGTGGAAGTTTTCTTTCTTTTCCTATTTGATACTTGCATTTAATATATATGCTGGTCTATCTTTAACTGATATGATCTGGTAAGGCTTTAAAGAGGCTGGGGAGGTTTTGTTTTTTTCATGAAGTTTTCTTAACCATTTTGAAATTATAATTACTGTGAAGCCAAAAAATAGGAGCAAACTGTACTCTTGGTACATAGATAAGATTTCTAGACAATGGAATAGAAAAAACACTGTGAAAGACTGAGTGGTTCCTCCCAGCAAGAGTTGAGTCCTTGCTGTACCTGACGTTCATATAAGCAGTTTGGCATAGATTTTCTTTTTGATAGCATAGTTACGTAATTTTTGCTGGAAAATTTACTGTTCTCTGATAACTTCCTTTCTTAAATAAAATACATGTCAGAAAAGATAAAGTTATAAAGGTCCAGTACGTGGTCACAGTGTGCTGAAGGCTGCATTATGAAAGTCTTGTGTTTAATAGTTACACTCTGACTCTGTGGATATGTTACAATTATGCTTATTATAGCTGCAGATTTTGGTCTCTGATGGGTGTAAGTAGAGGGGTTGCTTCTGATAGAAATGTAATTCTAGAGTCAAACCTTCTACAGAACTTCAATTGGGCCTCTTACACAGCAAAACAGGATTCTGACGCAATAATTATTCTCCCTGAATTACAATAGGATAGTAAACACATAATTTAGCTTTTCATGCATTTGTGAAGATTTTTTTTAATGTATAATTAACAGTTGGCATACTTGTGTTTGAAAGCAAGGTTTTTCATTTTAAAAAATTACTTTTCATTCATGTTTCTGTAAAGGGTGATGTCAAGATCTTGATAGCAACAGTGAATACAGATTTGTTTTCAGTGTGATAACAGAACTATGTGGATAGTGGGTTGTACCTTAATTAAAAGCTAATGTCATTAGCCTGTTTAGTATCCAGACTAGTTTGTTTGGCTCTTTTTTTTTTGGGCGGTGGGGATGGAAGACTTTTTAGCATTTATCTAGAGTAAGCAATTGCATGCTGCAGTAAGTACAAAAGTTCTGCACAATGTGTGACAAACTTAAAGCATACTATAAAACACACCATAGAGGTGAGTGTGCAATGAAAACTTAAATGCCTTGAAGCAAGTGTGGCATACTGCTGTGTAACCACCATTTGGAGGAAGAATAGGTCTTTAAGCTTATGGTTTGACATTAGACATAAGCTTATTACTGACCTTTGTTTGTGTGGTTGGTAGGCAATGCATAGTATTCTGCACAAAACCCAATGTAAATCCAAATCAAAGGGTACAGTATTTTCTTGCCTGTCTTGCATGCTTAAGGCATCCATTACTTTTGCCATTATCACATGAACATTTATATTATAATTTTTGCCTCACTGTGCATCTCATTATAATATGAAAGAATGAACTACTTCTGTGTAAGTTGCTTAGACTTACCCATGTGTTCTTGGAAATATCTGTAGGTATTAAGTCTTTCAAAACTTGGCTGTTCTTTCATTTCTTCAGTAATTTTTCAGACAGGATTACTTTTCTGTTATTTCCATGTGAGATTTGTCATAATGACAGCTGTATTATTAAGGCCATGTTTTACGGAATGAAATATTGTTTCCTACATATGTTTTTTAAATTCTAGGGAGCGAGCCAGAATTTTTTTTTGCAAGGGAGTGAGTGTGCAAGGGCTTGTGCAGGGTGCATTGCTGCAAGGGCGTTAGGGTGCAAGGACCTGTGCGGGGCTGGGAGCATGCAAGGGTTTGTGCAAGACTACATGTGCAAGGCTGTTGCATGCCCCATGCACACTCCCACTCCTGTGTGCACCCCTGACTACAGTGACCACACTCCCCTTTTTATAATAGTATTTTGGAGGTGTTTTAAAAAATCCAAAACCTTTGAATTAGTTTCCTTTCATTGTAAGTCTCATTGCATAAAATTAGGGGAGATACTTTATGATTCGCATTTTCTGTTTCAAGAGTAATTGTTGTATACTTATTAAAAAAATACTGGTGGTCTACATCTAAATCTTTAGTGAAAATAAATCATGCCCTGGTTTTCTTATTGTCCTATTGCTAGTGACGTAATGTCACATTAGTGTTTTGTATTGGGTATCTTCTCAGCTAAAATTATTTAAGCAAAACTGTGTGCATATTCACTGATACCAGTAGCCTGAATTTGACAAACACTTTTTTCCCCACAGAAGTTGAAAATTTACATTCTTACATCCCAAAGCAGGTCTATTGATCTCTCGCTGCACTCTTATCTACTGCTCCATGCTCACTTTTTCTCTGACTTTCTTTACTTATGCTCCAGATGTGTCATTTTTTCATCAGTGTATTTGTCTTGCAAGGATGTCCAACAGGTGGGGTTTTGAGAGGAGGGCAGTTCCGCATGGCTAGAATCCTTTTAGGGAATGTACTGACAAAACTTCCTCCTAGAACTTATTAGAATAGCCCAGATAATTATTTTTACTCCAAAAAAATCTCAAAGGAATGAGTTCATTATACTTTTAAATTGCAACTTTGTAAGGTATGACTGAAAAAATATTTTTCACAGAAATTGTGCATGTATTAACTGATTTTTTTACATCTTTTATATGCTGTTTTAGTAACTCACCTCATGCCCTTCTAATTTGTGTGCCCTTCATTTATTTTGTCAGGTTTTAGATTAATAGTTTAAGGTTAGAGGAACAATTAATACAATTTGGTTTGATCTCCTGTATAAAATAGTCCGTCAAATTCAGAAAGTGATTTCTGCATGAAATGTGTAACTTCTGGGGTGAAACCACGACACTGAGCTAGAAGATATGTTATTTTAGAAAGTAATACAACCCAAAGGTATTAGTGGTGTCAGGGAGTCAATTATTTCTGTAAATTATGCCAGTGCTTAACTTAATCAGTGCAATACCATTAGAAATTTGCAGTCCAGACCTATATATAATGACCACAAAATAATAAAATTTCACTGTGTAAATATTTTTAGTTAGACGACTACTTACAGAGGGATACTATCTTTAAAAATTCACAAAAGTAAAGTTTTAGTATGCTTCAGACTTCTACTTAAAACCTGTTTAAGTCATGAGTATTTCATGAGCTTCTAGTATGAATTTGAACATATTTAACTCATATTATTATTACTCTGGACAACAATCAAGTTTTAATATTTTATTTAATAGCGACTGAAGGATTTTGGTCATCCAGTTGACCATCCAGTATGAAGTATTCAGACAGTGCACTAAAGTTGCATAACATCCAGCACTTAAAAAAGCAAAATAAGTTTAGTTGTATGAGTGGAAATCAGTAAGTTACACATTTAAGCTTGCATGAGATCAAAAACTCTTTTGTCTACTGTTACCTGACAAAAGAATCTTTATAACTTAAGTGTTAACTGTGTGTCAACCATTGACAATACTGTGCCTGTCAGTAGTATACAACATTCAGACCTTTGGATATAAATTTTGTTGAGGAAATTACTGGGTTTTAACAGAGTTGTTTCTGTTTGGATTGTCATTTTTCCTTTTCCCTGTCACCAGATAGAATTGAAATTATTTCAGCTTAAGTGAGTAAACAAATGGCCCTTTAGTAGCAATAGAACAATTCTTTTTCTATCGTACAATGTTTCACTAGAAAATAATAACAAGGTGTGTATTGGGGGGGTATATTAAAATGCATTTACACAGTTAATCACTATATTGCCACTAATAAATCAATTAACGCTAGATTTTCCCTTCTGTTTGATATTCCTTAAGTTGTTCTTTATCTGGTCATCCTTAAGTAGGGTTTAGGTGGTTATTCCTCATATTTTATCCTACTTGTTCCTTTGCTTCCAGCAAGGGGAACACTATGAGCTCTTGTTATTTTCTAATATTAAATATTCTTCATTTTTACTCATTTTAAGTTAATACTCTTTTACCATTGATTAAAAAAAACCTTGCCTGCTGGTGTGTTTAGCACCAATGTTTAGCCAACTACATGACTAAGCACTTCTCAGCTTGTAAAATACAAGCAAAATGTTTGTTCCGATTGCCAAAACAGTTCCTCTGAAAGCAGCTGAGATGTGCGTATGACCTTTTCTGCTCGAAGTCATAGGTTAGAATTCATACTTTAGATAGGCTAAATACACATCAGCTTACTCCTAACTGAATGCTCTTCCTATTAGAGGGAAGAGGTAGACTCCCTTGTGTTAGAAGTTCTTCTGAAGCCTTAATTCTTGTGTTCTTAACTCTTGTGTGGCCTACTGGGCAAAGATAGTTTTGCAGTTGGATTATGCAGCTGGGAAGTAAAAGTTGTAGACTTGAAATCTTGTGAACTGGAAAGAGAAATGAATGAAGTCAGCACCTTCTGAACCTGTATTCTAACTCTCTGATAAATATGCAAAAGATGGAAATATTATTTAAGGGGACCTTCCTGAAAGCAGGTTTTTAGTCTTCGGAAAATAATTTCATGGTCTGCATTTTCAGTCAGCAGATATATCACTTTTATAATCTTGATTCAAGTGACTGAACTCCAAAGTGGAATGGAAGTTCACATACATCCCTCTATTCAGCATCCTGTAGGTGTTCAGCATCCCTCCCAGCACTTCATCTTTATGAATTGCTGAAGTGTCTCATTCACTTCAACAACAGTTCAGAGCCTAATTTAGGCTCTTTGAATTGCCCTGATGTTGGGGGCTGGTGTTCAACTGTTAGACTGTAATTTTCACTTTGGGTTAGTTTCATGCATTAGTCAATGGGATGACAGTCTTTGACTAGGTATCTAGAAAATATTATAAACTAAATATTGGCTCTTAACTAGTGAGAGATTTAAAAAACTTTTAGTTTAAGTATAGTCATTATATGGGTGGATTCTGTCATGCTCTGTAGTATTTACTACTGTCTCCTTTAGCCTGTATTTTCAGGTTTCTTTATTCTTTCTTTCTACAGTCTGTTTCATTATTTTCTTAATCCCTGACCAATTGACTGCTTTGGATGTATGCTGACTTTATTTCAGGGCCCCATAAACCCACTCTCAGAGACAGAGTAGTTCACAGGGTATCAATTGAAGGAGCTATTATGGCATCTTCTTTTCTTGCAAGTTACAAACTGTCTGATTAAAATAATAGTTTTTGATCACTTTTTTCCAAAGAGAGGAAATAATACGTGTTTGTAAGGGAGACCTTCATAAATATTGTCATGGTTCTTGTGTTTTTAAAAGCACTTTCTAAAGCTGTATAACATTTGCAGCTTAACCATGGAAAGATTATGCTACTACATGAAAAAACCCAAAGTGAAAATAAACCATTGCATGAGGTACTTCAATAAGCATCCAGGACTAAGACAGCCTGATGTTGTGTTTTAGCCCCAGTCAGCAACTAAGCATCACTCAACCTCTTGCTCAGCTCCCCCTCCCCCAGTGGGACTCAGGAAAGGATCTGAGGGAAAAGATAAGAGAACACATGGACTGAGATATGAACAAGTTAATAATTGAAAATAAATTAAATAAAAGAAATAAAATAATGATGCTAATAAAACTCATAAAAATAATATGTAATTAAATATAATAATAACTAAGATATTATTGCTAATAATGATGTAGAATGTAATGAATAGAAAAACAGTGATGAGGAAAAAAAAATCACAAATTCTACAACTGCTCACCACTCACTGACTGATGCCCAGCCACTCCCAGAGCAGCAAGAGCCAGAGCCCAAGAAGTCCACGAGAGTGTTCTCCTACCAATTACCCCAATTTATAAACTGAGAATGATGTTTTATGGCATGACATATCCCTTTGTTCAGTTTGGGTCAGCTGTCCTGGCTGACTCCCAGCTCCTTGTAGAGAAAATGTTGGGAACACAGGTGCAGTATGAAAAACTGAACAAGTCCTTAACTTAATATACATTGCTTGGCAACAACTAAAAGCATTACTATGTTATGAATATTCTTTTTTAACACAAATTCAAAACATAGCTTGGTACTAGCTACTATGAAGAGAATTAACTCTATCCCAACCACAACCATCACATGTGATATCCTTGTTTTCTTGTTGATTACTATGAAAATTAAGCTTTTCCTGTTGATATTTAATAAGGTATTTGGTGTCTAATAACATGAGAGACAAGCCCCTTGATTGGAGCACTCTTCTCTGTTCTCCGGTATTTCCATAAAGCATGAAGACAAAAAGTTCTTTTCCTGTAGTGAAAGAACTGACTACCTTTCTGGCTTCCATGTTTAGCCTGTAGCTGTTATTCGACATGACTAAAGGTTAAAGAGTCTTATTACTAAGATTTGTAATGAACTGGTATGTATATTGGCTTTTATTGGGTCCTATTGTTTAACCTTCTGATTTTAATATACTAGAAGTATGAATTTAATGAAAAGGTATGACTTACTTAAGAAATATTTCTCAAATTTACTAAATGTCTTCTGATAACATACATTTGTAAACACAGAAGGCTAATAATCATGGTAACAGTTTTAGTTTGCAAAGACATAGTCAAGGACTGCAACTGAAAACTACCAGTAAGACTAAACATTCTAATGTATACTGAAGAGTTACTTTAGAGAAAACATTTGTGTGTTATTAGTGAAAACCAGCCTTAGCAACACTAAGTTCTTACAAATAGAATAGAATGAACTGGTAGATAAAAATAAAAGGCATGGAGGAAACAAATATTTGTATTCACATGTGACTGAGAAAAAAAAATAGTTTTACCGATGTTCATGCAGATAAAATATGGGTTAGTAATTTATATAATTCATATGAGTAAAACTGTGAGATTAAAGTGGTTTTGCTACTTATGTAAGTGAAGGACAATTTATAACATGGACGTACCACGTAATTTCCCAGCTCTTATGTACAATACTGTACTTGGGAAGAGTAATAATAGCAATTCTTCCAAGAATAGGCATTTTATGGAAAATTACCATTAGATAACATACTTTGTTTTAGAGATAAAATGGTGTGAATGGTAGAGGTAAGATGGTATAATGGGATAATAAATTCTTACCACATTGATAAAAATCCATTTTGCTATTTTTTTTTTTTTTTTAGAAAAGCATTTATTCAGTGATGTGTGAGTTTAGGTAATAGACTTATGGAACATAAATATTTAGTAATTTATTGTAAGGTATTAGATGAAATGTCTTGGTGAAACCTATGGTAGTTCTTAGTTTTCAAGAAGCCAGAATTTTACTCCTGGCATAGGAATTTGTTTTGGGTACTTAATAGTATACTAGTGTACCTGATAAACCATATCCTTTCCAGCACAGCCACAAGGAAGGCCGTACCTCATCAAACTTGTCAGCAGTGTTTGGCCCTGAATATCTTCTAATTCTTTCCCCCGTACCACATCTTTTTCTCATTCCACACATTTTTTAACTATAAATCCAGGTTTTTCACAAGGGCTTTAGGTCTGCAGTCCATCAGTGTTTGTAAGAATGAAATGAAACAAGGAATCCGCTAGTTTCTATTTCCACTGAAGAAGTGTGTTGTCTCAAGATCTCTCATAAAGTTTTGTGTTAAACAAAACAAGAGGTAGAACCAATCCTCATAGCATCACACTAATAAAGGCTTTCAGGGTTAGAAAGAAACTGCCCATCATAATTGTCTTGAAGCTGACTGATATGATTTGACCTATCCAGTTCAGGGTGAATGATTCATTTCTGCCAGTCTCCCAGGCAAGTCAGCAGCACATCCTCATCTTCAGTGTCAAACACTGCTGATAGGTTTAATGAAGTAAGCATGGATATCTTCCTCTTAGCAGTGCCAGAGAGGAAATAGTTTGCAAGCAAGACTAATGCACTCTGAAAGCTGTTACCAAGTCTGAAAGCCCTACTGCCCAGATTTAGGTCATTGGCAGAGAATTCTAATTCTTTAAAAGAGTATCTTGGTTTGGATATTTTAAATTATTTTATGATAATTTTTCCTAAGAATTAAAAGCTATATTTTGTAGTAGCTGGACAGAACATTCAGTCTAAAAGGAGTTTTCAGCCTGGACATTAACAACTCATTTTTTATGTTGTTTTAAAAAATGTGATTTAGATTCAGTTTACATTCAGACTTCATCAGGCTGCTCAGGACTTTGTCCAGCAGGGTTTTGATTGTCTTCAAGGATAGAGATTCTACATCATCTTTGGAGAACCTGTTCCAGTGACGGGCTTCATTGTGAAAAAGTCCTGTAAAAATTTCCTTTATTGTAATTTGTGACCATTGACTCTTCTCTTTTTGTTGTGCATCTCCCAGAAGAGCCTGACTCATCTCTACTGTGTCCTCATGCTGGGCAACTGAAGACAGCAGTGAGATTCCCATTTAAGCTTCCTCAACCTAAGGCTGAACAAACTTTTGCTCAGCTTCTCCTCATGTGTCCAGCCCCCTCTTCATAGTGGTGGCCTTGCACCAGCCTTGCTCTAGTATATCAGTGTCTTTCTTGTGCTGGGCCCAGACCTACTTTATTAAACTCCGCAGAAAGAAGGTAACTAGAATGTGACTCTGATATCTCCCCCATTCTTCCTCTAAGCAAGCTTATTTTATACACGTAACCTTTTGAGCCTCATGTACTATTGTATGTCATGACTTCTGTTGATTTTATTCTTTTGGAAGTTGGCCTTTTGCTTTTTGTCATCTTTCTGAACACAATTTCTTTAGTATTTTATGAAATCTGTCAGGTATAGGAACATAAGTAGAGAAAACATGTTGAAAAGATTGGTAACCAGTATTTTTTCTGTAACTAGCCTAAGTGAAGCCTTACTCACTCTTTACTTTTTTTCTGTCATTACAGTCTGACTTTTTGTTACAGTCTTGCTGTGATAGTCTGCCTTAATGAGGTCTAAAGAGTAGCAACTGTCTTCTGTATAGAACTTTGGCAGTGTATAATCATGTTGGCCATCTTTCTTTACTATTTCAGTGGATATAGTAAGCTGGTGGCAGCGTATAGGTGTCAAAACTAACTTCTCTATCTTCTGTAGCTTAGTTTGCAGTCTGTCTGCAGTGTCAGTAGACGTTTGGCTTGCTTTTGACCACAAGGACCGCAGTTACAAGTGAGCAGGGGTATAATTGAGCAACAAATTACAGTGAATATGAATTAAACAAAGCATCCCTAGAGCTACATGGCAGAAGTCAAGTGTTACTAATTCTCTGAGTTATTACCTCATAATAACTAGCATCCTGAAGATGTTCTTCTGTTATTAAATTCTTGCAGAGTAAATGTGTTCTATGAAATACTGAATAACATTTTTCACAGTGTGTGATTCACATTGAGTACTTTATCTCTGGTAATCAGATCACATTGCATAAAAGAAATGTGTATATGGTTGAATCAGGCAATTTTTAGAGGTTGTTAATATTTTAATTTTATTTGAAATAATATTTAGAAAAAATTTGAATCATCGGGCAACTTTGCTGCATGTATTTAATAGATCACATCTTACAGACTTTGGGAGTTGCATGGTTGTCAGAGAGTTATTCAGTAAAGGGAAAGGACAATGATGAATCATTTTCAGTTTTACCATCTCTCCAAAACAGTCTTTTTTATAAATAAATGTATTGTTATGGTCAAATTTCTAATGCAGTTTGAAACTTGTCTACAAATCAGTAAAATAATAATGATTAAAAACTATAGTTTGTAGTTTCTATTATAAAATACCATTGCATTTAACCAGATGTATAGCTAGTGGTCCATGGCAATGTGTTATAGGTTAATTTATAAGAATTAACTCTAAAAACTTGAAAATATTTAAGGTAAATAAAAAGTTTTCAAGTGTAGTAGATTGATTTAACTTAGGTATATTACTTATCCTCGAAATTCATTGTATTTTACCAATGTATTTATCCAGGCAACTGAAAAGAATTGCATCTGGGGTAAAAATGGAAGTTAGTTTTTCTACCTTGCTCAGTTTTTATCTTTTCTGTTAATAATAATTCCATACTGTCAATTGGAATGATGGCTTGTGTGGTAACTCAGAACTAAATAGAGATACCAGTCTAACTCAGCAAGCGGTAATCATACATATACTCATTAATAATGTTACAGTATACTAATTTTTATTATTCTGTCCTCAGAATAAACTTAGAAGGATCAGAAATGAGATTGCATGTACAATATTAAATCTGCTTAAATTAAATTCAGGTCACTACTTTGCAGCATTCAAATCTTTTGCTCAATCACTGTATATACACAAATGTGACCAAATCGAATAAACAAGTATCTGGTAAATTAATATTTTAGATATGTGTGTATGTCAGATGCATTTTGTTTCAATTACTTGGGGAAATTATTATTTAGGAATGCTAAAATTTATTTTGTCATAAAATACTTATGATAATCTTGGTTAATGAAGTATAGAACTAACTTTATTTACCATTGTTGTGTGCGTGCATGCAATGAAGACAAGAATTTCTAGTTGTAAAATTCTAAGCTGCTACGCTTATGTACAAAACAAATTTTAGAAAATGTGGTAGAGTTCCTTTTATATAAAAATTATGTAACTCAGACTAATTCTGATGATGACTAACCTTATAATTGCATCCTTTACTGTATGCAGATTAGAGTTATATATATCGGATTATAATAGTTATTTTGCATGTTCATTCCATTGAAGCTTGTGGACTTCTGCACAGCACAAAGATTTTTTCATTTTGTCTGATTGTCTTTGCGATCCGAGCTATTTACACTGTAAATTCTTCTACCTAATGCTGATCACACATCTTGTTCCATTTTTATTCAGTAGTTCTAAAGAGGCAAATTGAGAAGTAAGGGGAAAGCCTCTGTGAGTTACCTGTCCTTTCTTATGATGCAAGAACTTCTGACAGTTTTTAATATTGAAGTGTTTTCCTTCTGTCCATTCAACTTGCTGGATGTTCAACTTCCATCTTATTCTTTCTCTGCCTGCAGAAGGGGCTACCTTCAGCACATATTTAAAGAACATGACACTCTTCCTCACATATGCTCTGTGAAATATGCTTCCAAGTGATTCTTTAATTGACCCACCCTCCTTTCCACAAAAATGGTTTGTGTGTTTTTAAATCTGGTTTCCATAAAGGGGGAGAGAAAGCTAAAGTTACTGTGAGCACGGCAAGGTCAAAAGACATGGTAAAGGAGCTGAGGTTATTGTGGTGTTGTGTACTATGGAGGAGAGTACAAAACACTAGGAGACTCCAGTTTGGAAATCCCTATTTCTGGAACAATTTGTTTTTCTGCTGCTGATGTAGAAGTGTTTAAAGGACTTTTTAGCATTCCAAGGGCTAACTAAACAGAAAAACTAGGGTATTGAAGTTTCTTCTGGAGACCAGGGGTTAAAATAAGATTTCTTGCCAAATTTGGTAAGGCCAGAGTAAATTTAATTGTTTTAAAATGTTTTTGTTTCTTAAAGATATGCACATAAATAGTTCACAGAGGATGCTGTGTCGAAATTTACTGCTTTTCTAGCTATCAAGAGGCAGTAAGCAATTATTGTTACAATCAACAGTTTTTCTTCTGTTGCTTCTTTGTAAATTGAAAACTATTTGATGTATTTTTATATTACAGCTTGAGTCAAAAGAAGCAGTTGTTGAAAACTTCATTTAAAAAAATTGAGATGTTATTTGTAAATTTTGATTTTTTAAAACTTGATATGCAGTTTATATGCTAAGAATATATTACTCCCTAAAATATATTATATGGGGTCTTAAAAATACTTATGAAGAATTCTTACATAAAACTCTGATTGACTGAATTGCCATTTAAAAGATTAAATAAACTTTCTGTAAAAATATTAATTCTAAATAGTAGCAACTGAAATGGACCATAACGAACAACATTTCTTCTTAGAAAAGATACTTAACTTTTTGAAAAACTGAACCTTGAGGAATCTTGCATTGGCTGTATCTTTAGCCTCCAAATGTAAATTATTTCAATGTTGGATCAGCTTAGTTTGAGAATTCTAACTACAGCTTTTGTATTTTTTCCCTCATCCAGCACATCAGAATGCTTTAGTAGAAATAAAAAAATGTTGATATTTTGAGATAGTGTTATAAGATTAGTTAATAGCTCTGAACAGTTCAGCTTATAATTTTTTAAAAATATGTACATATGTGGGTTTGGGAAGCACTATTTATATGATAATAAGAAAAATTGCACAAGAACCCCAATGTTAGATTGATTTCCACATTTTAGAATTGAGCAGAATTAGAAGGTTTCAAAAAAACAGCTGTTATAAAAAAAGCTACAAACTGGTTCACATGTACCTGGAGATAAAGTCTGGGGTTTTATCTGAACAATGTCCATTCATTTTCTGCCTTCATTTCTTAGTTCTGTATTATATTTCTGCACCTATACCTACTTTTTTGAGTAATTTTTGTAAGGTATTACCACATAAATTGCTCTTGTGAAGGAATATTAACTCAGTTGAATATATATTTCTGTACTTTTCCAGTTCTAGTTGATGTTTCTGTAGTAAGGCTACCAATTAATTATCTATACCTGATTTTCCGAGGAGAAGGAAAGCATGCACAGCTCTTTCTTTGAATTTATAAAGGTTAAAAAAGTTAACAAGATACACAATTACAACTGTGCCTACTCAAGGATCGAGACATGATTTGCTCAGGTTTTGAATCACTGGCTTGTTTATGCTACTATGTTGTTAAATATGAATGATAATTATTGAAAACTCTGATTTTTTTTTTTTTTTGCCATTTCACTGTCTCTAAACCATTCAGAATAAATCTGCTTGCAAACATAATTCAATTAATACTTTTCACATGTACGAACACTTGGTGTTTTGAAGGTGCTAAACAACTGACTGTCCGAATAGTTTTTCCTTTGATATGACATTCTTCGGTGGTCAGTCAGAAAAATAAAAAATTATTATTCTATTCATTGTGAATTCTGCTATTTCTAATATCTTGATATAGTGATCTTTAGTAAGCTATTCACTTAGCTGTCTGTGAGAAAGAATGAACTTCAGTTACTCTGTAGACCTAATTTCAACTTGCTATTTTATAGCATTGCTTCAAATAGTAGTCCTCCAGACAAATCTATTCTTGAAAGCTTCTTCAAGGCTAGTAACATATCCTATACTGAGATACATGTTACATCAATGAAAAAATCATAAATCAGTGCATAATTATGAAGTTTAGTAATGGTAGAAAAACAAGAAAAGGAAAATTGAGAATGATTTTTTCCTACTGCAGTTACCATTCTACTTGAATTTCTATGATTAGCTCAACTGGAATAACCCTGCTAGAGATTTATGCAAACTTATAAAAGATTAATGCTGATTTCTATAGATTTTTATATTTGGGAAGTTGCCATAAAATACACAGTTCACTAAAACATTCCTGTTAATTTGGTGTGGCATAACATGACTTATTCTCAAATATAAAATGTCATTGTAATCATATGTTACTGGGATTTATTTTTCCTCATCTAGTCACAAGAGAAATATAATTGATTGGCACTTTGCCAACAATAAAGTCCTTGTCTTGAGTCTGGTTTATCCTGTGATGATGATTGTATAACATTTCTCTTTCAAAAACCCTGTGGTTTTGCCTCCTGAACCAGGTACCAGCTGTTTGATTAGTCATTGTAATCATCAAGAGGCTTTGCAAATCCCAATAATGGGTGTAGAATGCAATCCTAAATTTTAGGTTCTTGATCCCCAAGGAGTAATATGGATTCTGCAGCTTAGTCACTAATCTCCCTATACAGCATCTTAAGATTAAGTGCCATAAAAAGATAGTCCACAAAACTGTTCTGCGGAGGTGCCTCCTGTGTCTATTCAACAGGGAATGTGAAAATATGTGAAACATATGTCATATGGTATCCCATCAAGTTAGATTCATCATCTCTGGCTTACAGGTGCAGGGAAGTACCCTCCTTCACTTGAATTCAAAAGATCGAAGAGAGCTACCAGTATTCTTTGAACAAATGAAGTCAGGACTTGCTCCTGTGCCACTGCTACAGTCACTGTTTTCTATTTAATAAACTAGTGTTTAGAGATCTTGGGTAACAAGTTGAAGGTCTAGATTGGATTCTTTTAGGCTAAAGCTATTCATGCTGACTTTTCACAAGAGCACCCCTACACACATATATATCCTTAACCTTTCCTATTGCTTTCTGATCTTTATGTCAAACAGGAAAGTAGCCAGCATGAGAAGATTTCAGCTTTTACATTTGGGAGGAGCTGTTTTAGCAGGCTACATCAGCAGAAGAGTAACCCCTCTTTTCCCAAAAAATGAATATAATTTTTTTGATTATTTAGTGCATGGAAACAGCTTAGCATAGCCAGATCTAAGGCAGAGAGGAAATGTTGCACCAAGGATAAGGCTGGTTTAGTACAGCAGCTTTGAACATACTAAAAAACATTTTTTTTAGAAGAGTGGATATATTTACCTGTGTCTTTGCACTGTTTCCTATCCTTTCATAACAGAGTTGGTATATAAATTTTCAGAAATAACTGACATTTTCAAAGGTTAAATAAAATATCACTATACATTACTGTGATTACACTTTAGGAAAAGCAGGTGAAAATACTGGACATAGTTAAAGAATGATTCTGGAAACATGAATATCTTAAAAAAGATAATAGAAACAGTGCTGGTGAAGTAAACTGCTGCAATATAAATGTTTGATTCCCAGCATCTGCACACCTTATTCCTTTCTAATTTTAGAGACCTCCTGGAGTGAATGCTAGCAAATTTATTTAGTATGTTACTTGAGATAATTCAAAGTAAATTTCTTGTATCTCATCTCAAAGCAGTGTTAGCATTCCTTTACCACTCAGTGCCATGCAAACTTAGAATAGCTGGTTGAACGAGAAGGCCACGTTGATATAACAGGTTTACGCTGCTCTTTTCAGCACTGAAGAACAACATTTTATCATGCTCACTTTGTTAAATACTTAACAGTGCAAGACATAATGTCAACATGTGATATAAGTGAAGTATCCATTTTTCTTGTTTTTAACTTGAAAATTTACAGATAAATAGCTTTTACAGCATAATTACTTGTGAATATTTACATTACAAAATCAAGTATGGCACAGTTTTCTATTCATTGCCAACAGAAACGTAATTGAGAATATATGCCCCTCTAGAGTTTAGTTAGAAGAGTTATCTTATGTCAGAAGTGTCAGCAGTGACTTCTGTACTGCATTCGCCATGTCACTTATTTTTATGAATTTTGAATACATATTTGAAACTCCTTTCTAAAAAGTAATTGCAGTAGAAACATGCAGATGTGATACTAAAAGAAGATTTATTTTTTTTTAAATTTTATGTGGTATGCATTTACACTGAGTGCTTCCTAATCTGTGCTTTTTGGTCAGGAGCCTGCATTCTAAATTATGAATTCTAGTATATTTAAGTTTCATTCCTATAAATACAAATTTGGTGAATATAACACTACAAAATGGTCATACAATCATAACTAAGACTTCATTTCTAGTGTACACATCAGAATTAGTGAATGAATACAGCACGCTCTCAGAAGTTGATTTTAGATGCTTGCATCTGTTCTTTTTAGAAATTTTAAAAGCTTTCATGGAAAATTTCCATAACAACTGAAAATAACATACATATACATATGTAGGTATATACAATATGAGGTATATTTTAAATATTACAACTATGTAAGCCAAACAAGGAAGTCTGCAAAATAGGATAGAAAGCAGATGCTGTAATAGTTAGCTCTTAATTTTCTGAGTATATTTTTCCTTTCATCTGTGTTATGTTATAGAGCAGTGTTGATACCAGTAGTCTTCAAGGACATGATCTATCATAGTATATTTAATAATACTTACAAAACAGTCTTTCTACAATGTGAGTAGATTTGAAAAAAACATCATTAGGCTTGAAGTAATCAGCACAGCAAATAATTAATAAGTACGGCTAGGTTCTGCGGCAGATCAGCACTTGTTGAACAAATATGGGAGTTCAGTGTCTTCCAGTAATTTATCGCAATTGATGTTACAGTTAACCATTTAGCTACTGAGCTTTGGTTTTCATTATTTTATTGAAATTTCTTATCCAAAATAAAAGGAAAGTCTTAATGTGTATGCTAAGATGCTGTCCTTGTGAACTCATTTAAAATGGGTGAAATCAAAGATGTCATTCACTAAAAACAAGTGTGGTTTTAATTTTTTGTGTTGCAGTTATCAGTAACACCGAGAGATAACCAATTTCTCCTCAATTTTGATGTTTACCCTACAGGCAGTAGAAAAATCAAATGCATTTTAATTTATGTTATCTACCCAAATCTTAAATGCCCTTATTAATAAAAATATCTGTGACAGCAAATACCTCTGTTTTTTATCTGTTACGAAGATCATAAAAGCAGTGAATGTTATGACTCTTAAGATGTTTCCTGAAGGATCAAGAAATCTGCACTTTTCTTAAGATTGACCTATCACCTTGAAAAGCAGTCATGAAGGAGAGCTGCAAATGCAAGACCACTGTCAGGTCAACCTGTCGTGGTGCTGACAGGTCTCTGATATAAAACCCAATTTACTGTTTAAGAAGCACATCCATTATCCTTCTGATTTTAAAATAGAACATACATCAGCAAAATGATAAAAGAAAGTGCTTAAGAATCATGAAAGTCAAGGACTATTTCATATCAGAAAGTCACAACCTTTTTTGCATATTACTGATTAAAATTACAGTGAATGTTAAAATACATCTCTCTCTTTTTTTCTTCCAGAAAGTTAAGAGTTTGCATCATTTGAACTTTAATAATTGTAATTCTACTTGTCTTACATTGTTATTTAGATTAGTCAGATGAGTAATTTATATTACCTTACTCTTTATTGGAGTTGAAGAGGTTTTTGGAGGTGTGGGTAATTTTAGGCAAACTGATGTGTCATTTTTTGGGAAATAGATCTGTCTTTTTGATCCTAATGAAAAAAAAAACCCCAAAACCACATCACCAGCAAGCCATGTTTCTCCAATCAATAGGTTTAAGCTTCATTTCCATTTGTAATTTGGAATAGAGTAAAATTCTCAATTTTCCCATATAAAGAGGATCTGTAGACTCTTCTACTTAATACAATTTCAGTTCCTGAAGATGGAAATTTTTAAGGCGTTACTAAATGGACTATAAAAAGGAGAAGCACATTAAATTTTTTTACTTGATGACCTTATTGGATTTAAATGTTATGTTGGATATCCTAAAATAGTTGGAACACTGATTATATTATTGAAATGTCCACCAACGCTGATGGAGAAATAGATTATGGTTTCAACCATCAAAGTAGCTTTCACCCTTTAGAACAGTTTCCAGTGTCATCTTACTTATGAAATTTTAAAATAGCTATTTTAACTTGTTTTAGTTCTTAATTCTGCAGAACTATTGGGCATAAGATTGCCTAAGTATAATTTTTAGCCTTAAAATTCCTTGGGAATAAATGTACTGTTTGCTTCATATTTTTCATGTGCCTTTAATTTTTACAAGAGTTTGACCAGTCTGCTTGTAAAGGATTTGCATTTCTTTAAACTAGTAGGCCTGTGAATTCCAGAAGAGCTCTAAAATCTTGTCTGCATTTTGCTTTAGTTCAACTTCTACTGGTAAACATTTTAAAATCATTAATCTGCACTCTGATCAGTAGAGCTATAGTGCTTTTGTCTTGAGAGTCCAGATAAGATGAGTGGCAGTAATCAAGTTTTCAAAGTTGGAATACATTTCATTAATATTTCTAAAGTCTCAGGAGATTTTCATATGGAGTAATTTATAAAGGCACAAAATAATTGTAATTTCAGCCAGCTGGCTCAAAATCTGGTTTGTTCACTTGGTATCAGTTTTCCGTTATAGTCTGTAATGCACTTAGCATTTCCTTGTTTCTTGAAGACATTGAGATATTACCCGATTTATTTTATGTATCAAAAAAGTTAAGAAAGTTTATCATGTAAATGAACTAAGAAAAGCACTTTTAGCCATGTAGGCTATACACTATCTGGCAAGATTGTTCTTTAATTTATAATATATATAACTGCATCAGTCTTCATAAGGGCACTGCAAGGAATTGTCATAAGGACTTATTTGCAATATGTGTATCTTCAAGTTAATTGTTTTCATTGGAAGAAAACTGCTGTCTCAGAAGAAAAGTAAAGCTGCTCAAAAAAGTGAAAGGAGCTTTGTACATGCACCTGAATTTAGCTAACAGGAAGCAGACCTATGTAGTTAGCCATTTTTTGAAGTAATTACTCTGATGATGAAAGAAGGACATCTACCACAGATAGCCTTTAATATGGGTTTTACTGAGACATAGCAGACATTCTTTTTAATAATTTGTTGTTGCTGTTGTTGTTAGTGGATGTTGTTTGTTTGGGGTTTTTTTGTAGAGATGAGATGTAGTTGAGCTTTTTTTGGAATTATTGTAAAAATTTCAACTCTAGTCATAAAAGATTAATTTTGTGCATTTTTAATTCCATTGAAAGTCTGAAGGGACTATGTTATTCTTCTAATGATTGTTTGAGGGGGAAAAAATCTTAGAGTGAATACTATAGTTGTTAAATATTCTAATTTCAAAAGAATTTAAATAATAAAAAACGTTTACTTTGAAATTTCCAACAATTAACTCTGTTCCTGTAAAGCAAATGTTTTAATTTTCAGCAAGATATATTCTATTCCCTGTTGATTAAGTTACTTGGTTGTGTATTTTCCTGAGGCTTCTCTTTCTCTCCCTCTTTCTCTCTTCCTTTCTTCCTTCCTTTCTCTCTCTCTCTCTTTCCTTCTTTCCCATGAAGTCATCTTTGCTCAGTTTATGATCTCTGTATTTGCTTTGAGTGCTAGATTCATTCAGGGAGTATTAATCTTCCTGTCTTTAACTTCTGAAGCTCTCTTCAAGTCCAGTAGCTTTCTTCTCTTATCCCTGAAATGATACATGAAAATTAGCAAAGTCTCAACAGAAGTGTCTGATTCTTCTTTGCCACTATTGCAAATAACAAAAGTAACATTTTTACATGTAAAGACAATCATTTTTCTTAACTTTAAACTTAACAATCACTGAAGGCATTCAAAGATTATTTTGTTTGTTAAATGTCCAGTATTCATAGTCGTAGATAATTAGACCATTTCTATAATTTAATTATTTGTTCTAGGATCATACTATTTCTCATTTCTCTGTGCTTTCTAATTTTGATAGTACCTGGATTTTTGGGTGTGTGCACTCTTCTATCTGAATAAGAAAATTGGTAAGAATATGGCTAGCCTATGGTATGTGAAAGGCATCAGATTTTTTGAAGATATATGTAGTCTGTTACTCGTCTTGTTTACAAGGAATCGACATCACACTCTAGTTACAAAAGCGTCTGCCAATATTTTTGAAGACTGGGATTTGAGAATCTTTTATAAGATTTCATCATTATATAACTAGCTTAGATTTAGTCACCAGATCCTCCAAACTCATTCCTGATTTTGGAAACTATATTCTACATCTACATTTCAAGTTGTATTTAACTTCAGTGTAGTTAACACTGTAGAATTTGTTCCTCTTTGTCAGAGATCTGTAGTGTTACAGATGGTTATTTTATCTTGTCAGGAAAAAATCTTCTTAAGACATGAGTGCTTCTGACTTTTAAGCATTTTATGCCCTTTATTCCAACCTAGCAAAACTGCTTTTGTTTAATGATGTTCTGCCTTTTCAAGATGGTGACATCCTTACAAGTGTGCCTTTTTGCTTTAAGACGATTCTTTCTTCAAATGGAATGTGTCAACTGTCAGAAATACTCAATGAACTATTCAGACAAACAGAATCCTTATGAGAAGGAGAGTTTTTCCTTCCAGTTATTGAATTACATATACCTTGATGATCTCTCTATTCTGGTTTGGTGACAGAGAGAAGGTGAGAAATTTTTTTCTTTCATTTTGATGTGGGTTTTTTCCATTTTGACATTATTTGACAGAGTTTTTCCATAATTGCATGTTATAACATAGCAGTGTTTTATTTTTTACTGGTAAACACTGGGTGGAGAGTTAAGTCAGCATTCCATGCAAGCTGTCTTCTGAAAAGCTTATCAACTTATATCATGTTCATTTCCTGTACTATTGTCCTCTCTGTGTTACACAAAAGAATATTTTAAAAGTTTAATCTTCAAGGAGTAAGGATGAATTTGCAGGTAGATAACCTGCAAATAATTCCAAATTTGCAATTATATTCCTGTTCCTATGGCAGTATTGAAAATTAATTTCTATATGTGAAAGATCAACATAAATATTTGGAGACATTCAGTATGTATGTATTACACAAAGGAACAATTACTGAAATTACTAGGCTTTCAAAATACTGAACTTTATTATGAATCTACATTTTTCTGTTTATGATTTTCAGATATTAGGACTTGATATTTCTAAAGAAGACACTTCTGAAGTTATACAGTATGGCCTCTGAGATCTGTCTTGTGCCAGTATCAGTTGTGATTAGTCTGATAGTCGCTTATATCCTCTTTAATCCTCACTAAGGCCCTTTATTATTGCAAACTCTAGTCTCTGACATCAATGTTTTTATTATTCCAATTACAGTCTGGATTAATTTAAGAAATTAGTTTTCCTAACTGATTGCATTCTCTGCTTCTGCATCTTTGCAGTTTCCTTTTTGTTGAACACTGTATAATCCTCTGGAGCATCTTCTACTGAGATATTTAAAAGTTGTGATCTCACCAGTAATGATAGAATTTGTTTCTTCCTTGTGTTATTACTAGATGGAAGTATTTTTGATTGATAAATATAAGTATAAGGTGACTGATTATATAGACTTGAGATTTTACAGCCTCATTTTTTCAGGAATAAAGGAAATAATTCATAGCAAATGATTTGCTCAATGAGTTTAAATGAGTTTACCTTCTACTGTTCCAAAAGTTTTTATGAGACTATCTGAATTCCCTCGATCTTATTTATTGTACTGATTTGCTGTGTAAATATTTTCAGCAACCTAGATATGAATTTTTAATGTGAATATTTGGTTTTATACTAAAACACAGTTTCAATTAGGTGAACCTTCTAAATAGTCTCTTCAATTCATCTTAGTCAACACAGTAACTGCCTAGCAGAAGACCATAACTTCTTCACGACACTGTCCTCAAGACTTCAAAGAGGGACTTAAGACTATGACTATTTCATACTGGATAAGAAAATGTGATATTGCAAGTACATTGGCATATAAAATACAAAATGTAATATTTGATCAGCTGAAAAATTTCACTGTTTTCAGAATCACATAAATTCACCATGAGATCTGTTGTCAGTCAGCTGTATAGCAAATATTTTTTCATTATGAGGCTTTGAGCAACCTGGTCTAGTGGAAGGTGTCCCTGCCCATGGCAGGGGGGTTGGAAAAAGATGGTCTTTAAGGTCCCTTCCAACCCAAACCATTCTGTGATTCTGTGATTGGATTTAAGTACTTTTTCATAGGAAAAACATGTCCTGTGTACATGTTGTCTGTACATCTTATTAGATAACATTTCCATATAATTCTCTAGAGAATTCAGTATGAAAATAAGGATAGAAAGCTTGAACTAAATGTTTGTAATCGTTAAAATTAAAAATCAGAAACAGGTAAACTTACTCTTCACAGTAAGAACAGCATTATAATTAAAATTCTTATTAAATTACTTTATTGTATTGAATAAATTATGAAATTTCAAGATTTCCATCAACATTTTCATTCATTCTGCATCTGTCTACATCTGAGGAAATGTATTCGGTGAAAGACATTTATGAAGTGTGCTGCTTGTTTACTTCAGAAGTTCCATCCTCCTGAAAAAAATGCCTCAGCTGATGGGGAAAACTTTCATTCAGTGGCATCCATTTTAGTTGGTCCTAAATTAATATCATTTTTTAAAAAATTTAAATTGCTATCTATTTTGGAAATATGTTCAGCTATACTCATATTATAAATACAGACATGTATTTTTATTAAAAAAAAACAACAACTGTGTACTTTGAAGAAAAATAAATGTGTGATCTGCCCTTAGCTTTTACCTGATAGCTGAAGGAATTATTTATATTAGATTAGGCATTTATGTGTAGCTCATCTGGATTATTCTTCTGATCTTGTCAGTCTTAAAACAACCATGATTTTCATTGAGACTGCTGATACATTTGCAGCTTTATTACCTGTTTGAGAAGATACAAAATATTGAAGCTCTTTAAAAACAAATGCTTCATGTTTCCTTGTGTCAGCAAATTTCCTAGATTGATACATTCTGTTTGACTGCTACAATCCTACTGCACTGTTTTTATGGTTCTAAGGCACAAAGTTTTGCAAGTCCTTGAAATAAACTGGAAAAGGCATTATAAATATATCCTTTTTCTTTTTTACTCATATGACTTCCTTCTGTGCTATGATTGGCTACAGTCCTTCATCCTGACTTCCATCAGTTTTATTAGTTGCTCTCAGTTGACAGCTGAACTGTCAAATCCTGTATTACTGAAAATTAATTCCTTCTTAAAATGTTAGTAGGTCTGATAACTAAATAATAGTTACTGCTCACCCATTTTCCGCATCTTTACTTCACAGTTACCCAATTATCTCCTCTTTATGAGATGATGCAACTGATATATAGCAAACTAAATTGTCAGCAATTGTTCTCAATTTCTGTTTAATTTTTAAATTTCAGTTTCTATTACAGACCTGAAGGAGGGCCTCTGTTTTGATTTTGCCAGTTATACCAATTCATCTAATGAAAGATATTCACCTATCTGTAAACGTTATTGATGGATTCTGTGTACACGTCAGTCTTTGTATGTGTTGCTTGTATGTGTCAAGGAAAGCAGAGCTGTTAAAAGAAAAAAATTGTCATAGCTTAGAAACGAAGTAATTTACCACAAATCTAAGAATCTTTACAGCCATAATTTAATGCATAAATGTCCATTTCTTCAATTTGATTTTTTGAAATCTGCATCATCATGAGTTATTAGAATTTTTAAATTATCAGGAGAATGAAGGGATGGGAAGGTTTTATATGTCTGAGTAGTTCATCTTTGGCAATGTTGTGGTTTAACCCATCAGCAACTGAGCACCACATAGCCACTCACTCACTTCAGTGGGGGAGAGAATTGGAGGAGAAAAATAATAAAATTTGTAGGTTTAGATAAGAACAGTTCAATAATTGAAATAAAATAATGCTACTACTAATACTATTGCTACTAATACTATGTAAAGAAAAGGAAAAACAAAAAGAAAGAGAGAGAGAGCCAAAACCCAAGGGAAAAAAATAAGTGATACAACCACTCACCATCTGATGTCTGATGCTCAGCAAGTGCCCAAGCAGCAATCCTCCCTTGGCCAGCTCCTCCAACTTACAAACTGAGCATGACATCTTATGGCATGAACTAACTCTTTGGTCAGTTTGGGTCAGCTGTCCTGACTGTGTCCCCTCCCAGCTTCTTGTAGAGAAGTAGCTGAGAACACAGGTGCAGTGTGAAAAACTGAAGAAGTCCTTGTCTTAATGTAAACATTGCTTGGCAACAACTAAGAACATCAGTGTTACTGATATTCTTCTCAGCACAAATCCAAAACATAGCCTCATGCTACCTACTGTGAAGAAAATTTACTTAATTTCAGCCAAAACCAGCATAGGTAACTTTTTTTTTTTTTTTTTTAAATCCTCAGTTAAGCAAAGTATTCATGCTTGTGCTTACCTTGTGGTAAGCTGAGTGAGGTCAGGAAGAAAGATGAAGCCAAACGTTTTACTACTAGCTTCCAGTTGTCACTCTGCTGTGGTTTCAGAAGTACTTTTTACTTTACACTCGGTTTGCCTTATCTTTAGGACTAAGGGAAAATGAAGTCTTTTTTTCTGAGATTAAAGAAGATACAGCAGCAAGATAGTGTAACTGCTGATTTCTCTCGAGGACATTAAGCCACTGGGCCAACTGCACAGCAAGGGATCTCACCCTCTGGCTTTATGGGGCCCTGCACAGGTGTTATGATAGGTACTACACAATAATTACATTATTATGAGAATGGCGGCCTTGGTGGTATCACTATGGAACTTGCTGGCAAATTTGTCATCTGCTTCCATCTGGAGCTATGATCGCTTGAGTCCTGACCAACACAGCATAAACTTCAGAAAGTGAAAAGTACAGCTGTTGAATAAACTTGGCTGCTGGAACAGTTACCCTTCTGAAGATGTTTAGCCCCAGAAATAGTCATGTTAAAACCTTTCCTGCTAGTTTGACCATTGTTGTGGGTATCCACTGCAACCCGCCTAACCTGCTGGAAGAAGATGAGGCCTTCTTCAGACATCTGAAAGAAGCCTCACGTTTGCAGGCCCTGATACTCATGGGGTACCTGGTTCATGTCACTTCAGTGTCACTCTTGATAATCTTTGAAAGGTCCTGGCAATCTTGGGAGGTTTCTTGTGGCTTGAAGAAAGCAAGGGTCACTTCTGTCTTCAAGAAGGCCAAGAAGGAGGATGCAGAGAACTACAGGCCATTCAGCCTAACATTGATCACTAGGAAGGTAGTGGAGCAAATCCTCCTGGAACCCTTTGCTAAGTATATGGAAGACAAGAATGTGATTGGGAGTAGTCAGCATGGATTTATAAAAGGGAACTCATGCTAAACCAACATGATAGCCTTCAACAACTGGCTTGAAGAATGAGGGGAGAGCAGTGGATGTTTTAGCAAGGGTTTTGATGTTGTCCCTCATAACATGGTCATAGAACTGAAATATGGGTTAGAAAAGTGTGCAGTGAGATGGTTTGAAAACTGGCTGAACTTCTGGGCTTGAAAGGTTGTAATCAGTGGCACAAAGTCCAGCTGGAGCCCAGTCATGAGTGGTGTACCCCAGGGGTACTGGACACCAGTGTAGGGATCGATGGCACAGAGTGCTCTCTGAACAAGTCTGTGATGATACAAAATGAGGAGAAGCTGCTGATACACCAGGTGGTTGTGCTGCCAGTCAGAGCAGCCATGACAGGCTGAAGAAATGGGCCAACAGGATTATTCTAAGGTTCAACAAATGAAAGCACAGGTCTTGTCCTGAGGAGGAACAATCCCATTCACCAGTACAGTCTAAGAGCTAACTGCCTGGAAAGCAGCTTTGCAAAAAAAGGGCCTGGGAGGCCTGGTGGACAACAAGTGAACATGAGCCAACATTGTGTCCTTAGGGCAAAGGCCAGGAACATCCTGGGCTGCATTAGGAAGAGCATCACCAGCAGGCAGGATCCTTCTCCTCTACTCAGCCCTGGTGAGACACATCTGAAGTGCTGTGTCCAGGTCTGGGCTCCCCAGTGTAAGAGGGATGGACATATAGAAGTGAGTCCAGTGAAAGGCCACGAAGATTATTATGGGTTTGAAGCACATAACATAAAAGGAAGGACTGAGAGATCTGTGACTGTTCAGCCTGGAGAAGGTTCAGAGCCAGGGAAGGGGTGGGGAATATCTTATCAGTGTGTTTAAATGCCTGGGCTGGAGGATGGGATAAAGGAGGTGAAGACAGGTCTTTCCCAGTAGTGCCCAGTGACTGGGCAAGATGCAATAGTCATAAATTGAAACACAAGAAATTCCATTTAAACATAAGACATCAGCATCCCAAGTTTTTGATAGGAGGAATGTGATGTTTATGTTGGCGATTTCTTCCCCCTAACAAGGGGATCCTCCTGGGTCTATTTAGTATCACGTTTATACATTCGCTAATGCAGTTGGATTTTTCTTTGTTGGTCTGCGTTTCTGCATTATATCTAAATGTAGTATAAATGCTATGTTTCACATATGTTGTGTACATGTTCCCTTTTTGTTGGAGGTGGGGGGCTGTTAACAATCCTGGTTTTATTCACCTGCCTTTAAGCTGTGGCTTTCTGATAATCTGATTAATGTTTTACTAATATAATGTAGTTTAGTATATATGCTTGTTCTGAGGACTTTAATAGTTTACAAATACAACAGTACCCTAGAAGTCATTATATATTAACACATACAGAATCAGATACAATGTCTTAGTAACAGCTTTTCACCAGTATCTACTAGGTATGTCAATATCTCTGATACATTATCGCAGTTATTTCACAATGCAGTGATTGTCATAAACTGTAATCTATGCTGCTTGTCCTTGCTCAAGGATAAAGACAAAAAACATGGTTTAACAAATCTACAATACTGTTAAGCCTTTTGGGCAAATACCTACCAAAAAACCTCCTAACACCCCCAGATTGGGAGAATCATTTCTAGAAGTGGCTTTCTGATCAGAACTATAATGCCAGTATAGATACACCCAACAAGTTAAAAATTGTAAATACTTGTAAAATGTCTGAATAGCTAAAACACAAGTTTTGTATTTAATTTCTTGTTGTTATCCATGAAGAAGGTAAGTGATGAGATTACATTTACAGCACACTTCTGATAAACCCACTTACCAGTTTGCTTTGGGGTCTTCAACAACCCCCTGTCATGTTTTAAAGGTTACAGTGCACTGAAATAGTCTACAGATATGAACTTTTCTTTCTCCTTTTCATAGGATCTCCTTATGTCATATCTAAAATTGAGTTATATACATGATTTGCTTTGTTACTGCACCAACTGCCTCTTCAGATGTCAAACTGCATACAAACCTGTAAAATTACAGTCACCTGCAGTCACCATTGCAAGCTTCACCGGAACTTAAGCCACTCCAGTGACATTGTCTCAAAATGTCTCCATCTCTGAGATCTCAAATTTTACCCTGAACTTTTTTCAAATTTCACGCAGCATTGCCAAAGACTCCTAGTATGAATTTGCATTTGAAAGAACTACCCTCATCTTTCTATACAGTGTGGAATTCTAGAACCCTTTTCCAACTACATAGTGGCTTATGGGGAGCACAAATTGAAACTTGACATGTAGGAAAGCAGACAAAAAAGTTTTATGCTACTTGTAACCACTGCTCTTCAAAGTATGTCAACCATATGTGTTATTCACAGCCTCTTTTCTGTCAAATCTTATAGATTTTAAAATTCGAGGATTGAGAAAAATTAACAAGAAAAAGATCACATGCTGCATCATTGATGGACTTGCATTTGAAAAAGACCTAGAGCTCGCTGCAGACAAACTGCAGAGAAAAAAATTGTCTGGATTTCACTGCTTGGTCTTATAAACACCGGCAACATACATATCAGCAAATTGCCACATAGAAAATTGATTACAGAAAAATAACTTTTTAATTAATTACCTAACCTCATCTGTGCATGGTCTGTTTATTCTCAAATTGTCATTAGTACTAGTAATTTGGCTCAATACATATGAGTTTGATATCTTGTGTTGACATAAGAAAACAGAATCCAAATGGTTTATTCTGAAATGATTAATACCACAGTTCAGACAAATACAGTGTTTGGCCAGTTTGTAGTCAAGATATTTTTAGCATATAGTTTCCCCTTACTCCATACGGGTACTTGTTAAAAGACTCAATCCATAAAGTCTTCTATGAGGAATATGAATGTAGTGATGCTGGAGTAGGGGAAATTTAATGTATGTGGTGTAGTATGGAATATAGAATTGTTGAATCATTCAGTTTGGAAGGGACATCAGAAAGTTCCTGGTTCAACTTTCTGCTTATAACATAATCAGCTATGAGATTAGACCAGGTTGCCAGGGTCTTTACCTAGTCAGGTCTTGAAAATCCTAAAGGATTGAATCTGGACAACCTTTCTCAGGACAACCTTTCTCAAGACAACCTGGTAGAAGCTATCTTCTTTCAGTTTATGCCTCATCCTTCTCTCATGTTACACCACCATGAAGAAGAAATCTGGTTTGAACAAAAAAGGCAGTGAATGGAGTGAAATAAAGACCAAGAAAACTGGTAATAGCAAAAGCCAATTTATTAAAAGCCTTTCTTGAAAAGATTAAATCACAGCACAGATCCAACAAAATAATGCCAGTGGGTATTGCCAGAGACAAGAATAAGTGCAATGACTTTTAAGAGCATTAGAAGAATTGAAACTATAGACAATAAAAACCTTACAAGATGAGTTTGACTCATTTATTTAGGGGATACATGGACTTTTAAACAAAAACTATAGCAAAATCATAGCATAATTTAAGTTGGAAGGGACCTCTGGAGATCATTTGGTCCATCTCACTGCTCAAAGCATGGCCAGACTGTTTAGATCCAACTTTAAAGGTCTACCAGGTTGCTCAGGGCCCTGTTCCCAGTCAAGTTTTGAGTATCTCTTGTGGGTAGAGATTCCATAAGCTGTCTGAGCAACCTGTTTAAATATTTTACCATTATAATTGTGAAACCTTTTTTTTTTTTTTTTCCTTCTACTTGATCAGAATTTCTCACGTAATTTAGAAGGCAGCTGGAGCTACTGCCAACGTGTATATTGCTGATGCCATTGATAGTGGCATGACTTAGCCTGGGAGCTGCTTGGCTGCAGGATTGAGCGGCACTGAAGGGACACCGACTTTCTAATGCAAAAGGCTCCTAGAAATATTTTCTGCATGCTTGAATCTCACCTGTAAAATAACAGTATCAACCTCTCTTTAAAATAGTCTGAGCTCTGTTGAAAAAAGATATATTATTCCTGAGTAAGAGAAATCGAGAGTGCAAAAAGCATGTTACTTATGTATTTTTATCACAGAACCACAAGTGGGATAGAAGAATAGCAAAAAGTATTTTTTCAGATGTTGCTCTTTACATGCAATTGATAGGATAAGGCCTTGACATGCCATCTGGAAGAAAAAGAACTGGAGCCAAATGTCACATACTGGCTGTTGGACTTCAGAGCAAATAGGATGCTAAAACTTTCCAAGGTGGTGCAAAAAGACAAGGTTGTTGATTTGGTAAGAAATTAAGTTTGCCTTGTCATTTTGGCTTTATTCAATGAACATTAAGGATAAAACATTTTCAGTTGTAAGAATATACATGAGGAAAGAGAATGCCAGATGCTAATTAATTTGATGCAGACCACCAAGGAGCTTTCAGACATTAATATTTTCCTTACAACCAATCTAGGACTTACTGAATGATTGTAAGAGAAAATATTTTTCTCCTGTTACACAATGCATACATATATACATATTGTTGTTTCATCACAAATAGCTGCTTCAGTTGCTTTTATTAATTTTTATTTTTGCATGGGTTGTAAAGAAGATAAATCACCTAAAATATAAAATATTTCTTAACATTTACTTAACTTTTAGTATTTTAGAAAGGCATATTCTGATTTTTCTTAAACTACCATAGATGTTAGAACCTCCTGAATATGGAGGTCAATATGAGCTCTACCTGAAAAAAAGAAATGTAGAATTTAGATCAGAACTGTAGAATCTTTTAAGTTGATTTCATTTCTTTTCAGGGGACAGCATACCAGCTTTTCACTTTCTGTTACTAATGGAAATCTTAAGTACAGGATGTCTCAATTTTCTGTCATATGTTATTATTCTATTACTTATTTGTATTACTTAGCTTTTACTAATACATTTGTTTAAACCTTGCAAATATCATTAATTGCGGTTCAATAGCATTTATGTCATTCCATACACATGGAATTGCTGAAATTTGAGTGGAAGTACATGTGAATTAATCTAATCCTCAATCAATGCCATAGATTGTGAAGAGTTCTTCTGTAAATGTTATTTCATTAATATTCTAATTTAGTTAGGTTTTCTATTAGTTTTTGCAAGATATTCTCTTAATTTGGATATATGCATATCCTACTGACTAGTTACCAGCAGGTAGATGTTATTTTTGCCTTATCAAACAGAATAATCAGCATTAGCTAGTGTATATAGAAGCCTACACTATATCTGGCAATTGTATAACTTCTGTGAGTATATCAAAATTCAGATAAATAGTTTTAAATTGTAATGATCTGCCAGATAAAAACCTTACATTACAGTGACTTTCATTTATACTCTTGGTACCATCATGTTTGCATTCTTGGTCACCACTGATTTACACTTTCATGTTTTCTTCAATATAGATCTGCTGCACATTTTTGACATTATAGTTCTCAAGTGATAGAGAATTCTTTTGTTATAACTCCCATCTCCATGGTGAATATTTGTCTGTGCCACTATGTTACATCCTGAAAACCAAACAGTTAAAAGGTGTTCGTTTTCAATATTAAAATATTAATGGAGTTAAAGTACAGTGAACTATAGCTGCCTCCTGAGAAGAGCGAGGAAAAACCTCATACAAATGTTTTTGACAATAGAGCTTAGTGAGAATGATCACCAGTACAGTGGAGAGAAAGATGAAACATTATCTCATCGTAGGACCAGGAATTGAATTTGTATCAAAGCTACACCATTAAAACTAGTCCTTAGAGGAAAGGGAGATATTTAAAACGTATTTATTTTGGTTTTTATCAAACAAATTCATACCTTTAGCTGTGATGCAAGGTATGAAAGTGCTGTAGCCAGGCTTTTATAGACATTCAGAAACTTTATCAGTGGTCTTAAAGTGGATGTTAAACTGTGTGGAGTTATCCAATACAGTGATACCTTGGGTAACTCTTAAGATTGGTTGGTAAAAATAAGTACATTCAGCATGGCCATTTTATTATTAAAAAGGGTAAAGTAAATATGGCATTGTAAAGAATTCACTTAATTTATAAGTAAAGAAAGTAAAAAACGCTTGTTTCCCAATGATGTCTGTTTCTCTTACCCTTTTCCCTGGGTATGAATTCTACCTGTTTTCTCTCTTCACCCTTTTCCAAACCCTCCTATACCTGCTAACTATCTTATGGGTGAGAAGTACATGCTGCTGCTGTACATGCTAACTGGACAGGTTGTACAGTCAGGCAGAATAGCTTGCAACAGGTCAAACAGAACAGTAAACTGATATATTCATGTTACCACCCCTCCCTCAGTGGAATATTAATTGAGTTCTACCTTCTTTAACTGGCTACAGGTTTTCACAAATCTTCTAAGGCTCTAATAGTATCCCTTTAAAACTCTGAAATTTTTTTGCAATTGACCACTGTACTCAAAAGTTATAGAAGGCAGAGTATACAGCCTTACAGAAGCCCGATTCATTTCTTTCCTTAGAATACCAGGCTGAAAAGACATTAAACATCTATTTTAAATCCTTTATTCTTTATTGTACTTATGAAGTGGTGATAGTAATTCTATAATTAGAGTGGAAACAATCATCCCATCATAATCATAGAAAGAATGCAATTCCCTGAGACTGTGCCCACTTTCCAAGAACTTTGGTAAAACTCAAAAGAAGAATTCTTATATTACATTCTTCAGTATAGTTGTAGCAGTTTGTTGTTCGTGGTAGTACATTATCTGATGCATTCTGGTCTCTTGGTGTCTGTGTTAAGGCACTAGGACTCAAAAAATAAAAAAATACTCACTGAAAGTTTCTGATCACTAATTATCAGCAGTAGTACTCAGCCTATTTATCACCCTAGTCTATAATGTATACTTTTCAACTCTTAGTATGGATAGTGTATTTGGGTGTGGAACAATTAATTTAGAATAACATATAGAGCCAGTAATCTTTCATTTTGATTTATCTGCACAATTTTGAGACAATTTTCTATTTGGCAGTGTTGTTATTATTTTTATTATTACTACTCTGTTCTACATACTATATGGAGCAGTTTCTTCATAGTTCCACCCTAAGTTATTTTTCTTTTTTAATTCATTGATAAATTTCAGGATTAGGTTTTTCAATAAATACTGCTTTATGGTAGTATCATGGATGTCAAGACACTCATCTGTGATATGGAAACCTTAGATTTGTACACTTATAGCAGTGGAACAGATGCTTTTGGGGTATGATTTAATCCTTATTTAATCACTTAAATATTGTCAAGAGTTCTAGAATCACAATGTGTTGTAGTAGATTTTGAAACTGTTGAAGTTCATAGGAACTACTTGTATGCAAAATACACAAGAAAGAAGTTTAAAATAACTACATTAGGGCACTCCTTGTTGAAACTAGACACTTTCATTACAATCCCTGCTCAGAAAGTGTATGTAACATATACAGCTGGAACTGCTATGTCAGAAGATGCTAAGAAAGAAGCATCCCAATACTGTGTAGTTCCATGCCTAAGGTATTCTCACTTTTCTGCCAGAACCAGCCCTTTTGTTGTGTAAGGAGTCTATGCATAGTAAATTGGAGG
>NW_010248179.1:0-33191 GCF_000690775.1 Eurypyga helias | reverse complement strand
AGCAGGAACTTAGATGTTACAATGCAAAAATGATGAATTAGATGAATTAGACAATCTGACAAAAGAACCACTTTTATTCTGGAAAGGGTATGCACATTGTGCATATATTTGTGCATGCCATTGTGCTCACCTTTCAGTTTCTCTTAAGTAAAAAAGTCCTTGTTCATTTTTTAGAATCTTCAAATCACCAAGAAAAGAAAATTATCATTAAGCTTTATACATTCACTGTGTAGGTAGTTATGGCTAGTTTGCTAATAAAATATAGTGAAGATACTTTCCTTCTGTCCTTTGACTTTCACCTGTGACTATCTTCATGCTCCTTACTAAGCTCAAAACTGGGGAAGGTTGATTCTGCTCCCATCAGCACCCTAACAGAACAGCTCCTGAGACGGTGTATAAGAAGAGGAAATAATCATGATGAGGAAAAGAAAATGCACAGTTGGTCATATTTGCTGTAAGTTAAAGAAAGTACTCTAGAACTGTCACGGGGATTCTTGGAGTGCAAAGAATGAAGCAAGCTCCAAAAAATTTGCAAAAACTGTGTTTTGACTAGCTAGATAGAAGATGTCTTCCTATGCCAAAAAACATCTCCAAGAAGATTCCTGTGAAACACAGTAAAACTTACGTCATTCTTCGGTGTTTCAAGACTAGATGGAATGAAAGATGTATTTAATAATGAAAAAAAAATACCTAGCCAAATCTATAATCACATAAATGTATAGGACAAGAAGGCTAGCAAGCTGCTCAAGTGACATTTTAAGTTCTAATTATCTTGCACAGAAAGAAACTGAGGAAATTACACTGAAGCAGTTGGGCAGCATATGTCAGTGAATGACGATGATGCTGAAAAGAATCTGGGTCTCAGACTTCTTTTCAAAATGGAAAAAAAAGCCCAAAAACCCTGTCAGTACTTTCCTGTCTAAAGCTAATCAGCTTGCTGAAAAGAGAGATATTTCTAATATTTCAAGACACTTTTGATCACAACAGAAATAATGTGTCACATTCAGTAAAAAAAGTTGATCTAGCTCTACTTCACCACATACCTGAAACATCATGATGTCCAAACAGTTAATATCAATTTCTGCCCAAATGGTCTTTTAAAAAAATTATGGTAGAACTCACAGTTTATTAACTATAGATACTTCTGAAGACAATTCAGTAATTTCAGCAAAAGAGGAGGCTTCAAAAAAGGTCTCAAGGCAAAGAGAGATTAAATCAATTTAAAACCATTTCTTAAGTCAGAGCACACATAAATGGAGGAATTGTTAAAGAAAAACATGAGACTTGATATGGGAAAAATTTTAAACTTGTCACTGAAGATTAACAAAAATTAACATATGATTGCCAAACTAAGAAGTATGAATAACTTAATTGTAAGAACTTTTTTAAAAATTAGCAAAAGAGTCCCACATATCTTCCAGACCTCAAAAAGACCACAAAATTCTCCCTGTCCTGAATATGGGACAGATTGATTTAGCTCATATTAACAATGCTGTATGGATTAAAGATGCTACATGGCAGATGAGAATTAGAAATAGCTATATTCAATAAATATAAATTGTAATAAAAGCCCACAGAGTAGGAAGTTTGAAGTTTTTTTGTTTAAATATTTCATATTTCTCGTCAAGATATGCAGACTTGATAGTCACCAGTAACAGACAACATTTCTGCCAGCTGTGCTGAAATTATTAACATAATCAAATTTCATCAACACCTTTTTAAACATGAAAAATTATTTTTCAATGAAAAAGGATGCAAACAAACATTAAGTCTAGGTGGTTATGGAGACTGAAAAATAAACATATGGAGAATATATATGACTACAAAAAGGTTTTTATTAATCCTGCATTTGCAAATATGAAAAGCATCTTGAATACAAAATCTACTAAATTAATAGCAATATGACCTATGACAAACATTTCTGTCCCTCCACAATCACAACCTAGCCACGGTCAGTATCTCATCTCCTCAGTGTCTCAGTATTGTGTAAGAGCTCCTTTTCACTTGCATCCTATTTTGAATTCTGATATAACACAAAATTGACTCTCTTTCACCAAGGAAAGCTTTACCTCTCCTAGGGGCATTTTTTTTTACCTATATGAAAAAGACAAATGGAGATTGTTAAAAACTTTTCAATTGCATAGAGTTTTAATTAAACAACTATTCTTTTCCTATTAGGGTTTCTCTGTGAGGGAATGATTTGAATTTAATGTCAAAGAAAGCCATTGATCTGTTGTCCTTGCAAAAAGTACACGTATCTTAGCAGGTTAATACATACCTTCATCAGCAACACTAGCACTGAGAGAAAGGGAAAAGAAAAGAACCTGCCATACAGAAGAAGAGATATTGCATCATATTCTAAATTCTGATTTCAATACCAACAAACTTTTATGCTACTATTTTGTCCCAGTAATATCTTACATGATTATTTGTAATAGATTTGAATCTGAAAGGAATAAGGCAATTAGAGAAGTAGAAAAAATATTCACATAGATGAAATGTTACACACCCCAGATTTTGAGAAGCTGCATGTATATTCCTAGAAGAAAGGAATACAAGTGAAGGATTCATGTGTGTAGGTTTTGTGTGTTTGGTTCTAATGATAACAAATAAATAAATTGAAGTGCTGGACTGGCTTTCTATTAACTAGATAAAGAAACATGAAGATAATTCAAGTGTTATATGGCACTAAATTTTAACAGATGGAGGCAGAAGCCCTCCTATGTAGAGAACATATGTGTAGCTTTAAGAATGTTGATTCTTCTTATATTTTAATATTTTAGGATTCTCCTAAAAGCCTTAGAACTGTCCACGAAACCAGCAGACAACCCCACTCAGACACACAAAAAGGCTTTTCACATATGCTTTCTGATACACTATTTTTAGAAAGCTGATTAAACTACAGGTAAATGTGGTGACACATCAGCTACGCTGTCTTTTTTCTATATTGTCAGTGGCAGCTTAATATTTGTATAAGGTGTACTTGGCAACAGGCACAGATGGTCAAGCGACAAACAGCTGACTTGTTGAAAGGCTCTTTGCCAGTGGCATCAGTACATGTGACAGTGATTTCTACTGTTATTGATAGTAATGTTCATAATAGTATAAGAAGCTGCTTTCATTCATATAAAAACCAGAAAATTATTATCACATATTAATTTTCCTGTGAATTGTGCCTATATATTGATTTCAGTGGAAATTATCAGATGTTTATAGTCAGGCATGTCCTTTTGAATTAAGTTAAAGCAGAAGTGTTTTATTTCCAACATATTATGTTATTCATGAAGTGATTTGAGAGAAGAAAAATAACTAGATTGTTTTGAGGGAATCCTAAAATTTCATCCTGTTCTTGATAAATACTGGTTTTTTCAAGTGTATTAAAAAATGCAAGATTTCACAATTTATTGATGCAGTCAGAGCAAACACGCATGTTACATACTCTCATCATGAATTAAAGACCCTCACTTATGTGGCTTAATATCTCAAAAGTGAAATATAAAACTGTCTTCTGAGTTTTGTTCATCAAGCAAGGTTGGCAGTTCACTTAAATGCAGTCTGCTGACACCTGCACGGAGAGTAAGCTGAGAATTGAATTATTTCCTACAAGTGAAATTTGCTATCCATTTAAGACAGGCAAGGAAAAGTTTCTAAATAAGCAACTCCTAAATGCTCTATAAATATTTCAGCAGTAATTATGAACAACAGTCAGTAAATTTTATCAGGTGATGCAAAAGAAGTTGACAAAACCAGGTTTTTTCCTTTATGTTTATAAAGAGGTGAAGTTTGCGGGGGATAATTTTACATCTAGCTGTTAGTGTCATCTCACTTTCAGATCCATCTTTCTAATTTTCTGGGGGGTTTTGAAAGCAAGGCATACATGAAGTTGGAAAGAAAATTGATCTGCTGTGGCTGTTTAGATACAAACCTTTTTAAGCAACTGTGGTGGCATTCCAACTCTGTTGAACCATTTCAATGCACCCTCCAGCAAAAAACTAATGTTAACAGAGTAATGTGAATAGTATCCTGGCAAATTAGAGCATTGAAATGGCTCGGTGCAGGGTCAGGCAAACACCAAAACCAGTGTAAGAGATAGTAGAGATCCAACTGAAAGGGAGGGCAGGACTTTGGAAATTTAGTATAATAATAAACAGGATCACTATACTATGGTCTTGCTTTTATTCTCTTCCCTAGGTGTTCCCTGTCAGGGTCACAATAATTCAGGATGTTAGTGGTATTCCAACGTGGACCTTCATACAGGTCTGTTTAAGGGAAATGCAAAACAGGCTGAGAATAACTTTCCTAAGGTTTTACATGTTTACCAACCCTTATTTACTTTGAAATACACACAGATATGCCATGATAATGTATAGAAGCATTATAAAGAACTAGAGTACAGAAATCAGGAAAAAAATAATTATATTATTTTTTAAAAAAGCCACGTTTCATTTTGTCTCTTAGCCAACCACATGCTTCTAACTTGCAGTATGTAGCACTAAAACATGTTGATTTGACATCCAAAATTACATCTGCTGCCACAAAGAATGTTGTAGTTACTTCTACATCATGGAGCAGTGCAGGGCAATAGGAGATGATCACCAAAAGAAAATTGTTGATGCTGAGGATGTGGTGTTTTACACATTTCAGGAATTTTCTTCAGTCAGACTGACTCTAATCTGAAAGGACTCCAGTTCATTCTCTTAGAAACTGGTTCCTGATATGAACCGTAATTGGGTGCCACTTCAGAAGCACACTTCTGATCCCATCTGAAACATGCAACCAAATGTACTCCCAGTAAATTTATATTTTTCTGAACGTTAGACTGGAGATGGAAGAAATTTCACAAGCAGGGAAAATTTAGGAGGCTCCCAGATTTAGTGGAATTGATGCACTGGAAAGCCCTGTGAAACTAATAAAGCAAGAAAAAAATGCTGTGTTCATCTGTAGACGGGAAGCAGAGAAATATATTAGCAGTTGTCACTCTTCTCCCTTTGCATTATAGGAAATTGCTTGGCAAGCATCAGGAGAGAAATCCAAATGTTATGAAATAGTCACACTATACTCCATTAGAGAATAAGAGATGGAGGACCTTCTGAGAACAAAGTGCTGTAGAGGAGTTTATAACACAGGCAAATGTGGCTTATCAGAACAGCTTATCTTTTCCCCAATCAAAAATAACATTTCTGAGGTGATGAAATGGAGTAATTCCATATGCAGCTTATGACTTACTTTCAGTAGTGTCTCAAGGCAATAATGACATACAATATCTTTGTACAAAATCACGTCTGATTTTTCTTTCAAGTTCTGGTGCTTTAGAAGCATTCATAATGTTTGCTGACCTTCTATCAGTAGTTTGATTTTGGGGTCTTAAAATTGATTTCTCTCATTTTGACTTTTGAAGCTATGAGATGGGCTTTGATCAGTTGTCCAGCTTTTTGCAGGAACCCCAGAAGCAGCTTTTAAGCATTAAATGTGGCAACATTTGAAACATATGAAGAGTGGCACATGTGAAGAAAGATCTCCCTGTTTCCTTTTGGATATAAAAAGCTTTTGTCTGATACATGTTGATGGATCGTGTTCTTTTGATATTAAATGCTTGTGATAATGATATTGAATAAAAGGAATTAATGTGGAACTCAAGAGTACCTACTGGGACATCTTACTGTGCCTCTCCTGTCATTTGAAGTTTCTCATTCAATTTTTGGTGTGTCTGCATAGGAAACCAAAATACGATTGTAGAATGTATTAACCACCTCTGTTAGTTTAATAAAATTAGGATCAGTAGACGAAGACAGAGCAGTACAGGCTTTGTTGCTTATTGCCTGTCAGAGTAGACACTCTTGGGGATGCCCAGGGCAGATTCTGATTGTTAGCACTTGCTAAGATTTGTGTTTCCAAGTTTTTGCTACTACTGTTACTCATGTTTATTAGAAAAAATGTGGATATGTCACCAAATATTATTATCATGCTATTGTTTTGTTGTGTTGGTAGGTAACTGCCAAAATCTTGATGTTTTCTCATACATGATTGCTGGGCTTGTCTTAATGATGGACTCTCTGTGTTACAATATAGACACATGTAGGGTACTTTTGTGCATACTAACTACAGAATCACAAACTGGGGATCACAGCTTTTGCACCTAGGCTTGCTCTCTGGGCACAAGTTGTAACTAGGCAGTGTTTTGCAGATGCCTGGACAGCCAAGTTAAGAGCTCTGTCACACTATATGGATGAGGACCTGGTGGTTGATGGTTCTAGTAAAGCTTTGTATGTGAACGTGGCACTGCATAATGTTAGGTATATTATTTGGCTTTTGCTCCTGCTAGCTTGTGTGTTTCTTCATTTCATGGTGTAATTTATTTGACTTATTAAATATATCTTGGGTTTTCCTTGAGGTTTATATTAGGATTTGGCAGCAGCTTCTGGCTCCAGCACACAAGGAAATAAATGGTGATATTTCCTGTGGGGAAATCAGTGGGTTGCCAGTTGGACTATGCTGCATTAGCCAAGTAGATTGTTAGTTTAATAATAATTAATGAATCACTATATAACAACAATAGAATCTCATTCCGTTTTACTTTTAGGAAGTAGAAACATTGGTCTCAATATCTTAATTCCTACAACTTAATAAGTGATCACATCTTTCATGTTTCACACAACACTTGAACAATTATTGACTTCTGATTTGAACAAAACAACCGATGTCGGCATGGGAAGATGAGAAACTGTATGTGAAATTAATTCTTGATGTTCAATATAAATTCAGCACTGCTTCTTGAAGAATGTCTCCTATTTCTTCCTGTCCCATTCCATGCTGCTCCCTCCCTTATGCCAGCTTTGGTATTCACTCATTCTTGTAGTAAACTACCATAAGGATCTAATATTTCACAAAGCAACCTAACAAAAACAAACAAAGAAACAAACACCACCCCCCAAAAAAACCCCAACCACCACCACCAAAAACCAAACCAAAACAGAAACATCCCTTTGTTCCTGGTCTGGTCCTCTGAACACCTCCGTGAAAGCTTCTGTCATTAAGGGAGTGCAGTACATTGTGGTAGTATCCAGGCATATGGGGTGGGAAAGGCCACTTATCTCCGTGTCAGTGTCAATTTCTGTCTGGCTTAAACTGCTGGTGAAATTAATGTTAGTTGTCACAAAAATCACTAGTTGTCATGTGCAGGTACATATTTAGGTCTCTAAACAAACAGTTGACACTCAGAAAATTTGGAAAATTCAGTCTTCAAATAATTGCTGTTTAAATCTGGCTTCAAATAATTTTTCTTAGTAATTTTTCTAATATGCCATCACTGAAAAGTCTTAAGAATACAACCTGATACAATGGTTTTAAATCCCCTTGAGTCAATGAAAGAAATACGGTGTTTCTTAATGGCTTGTATCTTTTATCTTGTCACATAGTTCAATGGCATAGAATTACAATAAATTAGTTTTGCAATTATCAAACTCTTCAACTTCTTTTTGGCATTTAACGAACCTCAAAAGCTGTTTATTGCTTCATATATTTTGCTGTCATGAATATTAGCCCTTAATTAACTGGAACTCTAATCTTAATCTTTCTAGCTATGTTGCAATTAAATATTTTTGTTAGGTTGAAAAAGATAGTATTTATTAGAGTTTTTTCCAATAAATGGAATATTTTCAGAATTACCTTTTTATTAACTATAACAGTATAAAATGTAGGACAAAACTCATTCTCTCAAGGAAAAGCATTGTGTTCTTTCTTTTTGTATATTTGACTTACCAACGTAAAATCACAGAGAAGCCTCAGCTGAGAGGGACCTCTGGAGATCATCTGGTCCAGCTTCCTGTTGAAAGCTGGGGTTTAAGATTGTTTTTTTGGGTCCCTGCCAAGCCAAATCTTGAATATTTTCAGGGAGATTCCACCACTTCTCTAGACAACCTTTTCCAGTGTTTCATTTTTCTGATGATGAGAGCTCTTACCTTGTATATAGCCACAATTTCCCTTGAAGAAATTTGCATCTGTTGTCTCTTGTCCTGTGCATCCTTCTGAAGAGAATACCTCCATCTTCTCTGTAATATGATAGGGATTGGGAAACTGTAATTAGATCCTCCCCTGAACCTTCTCTGGGCTGAACACATCCAGTTCCTTGAAACTTCTGCGAAGATCTCCAGACCAATGATGTTCTTAATGATCCTCTGCTAGACCCTCTCCTTTTTTTGTCAGTTTTTGTCATGAACTAAGAGGACCAGAACTGGACACAATACTCCAGGTGTGTCCGAACAAATGTGAAGTAGAGTGGAATTCCTTGATCTGCTGACTGTACCCTTACCGATGCAGCCCAGATCACATTCTGCCTTCATTGCTACAAAGGCATTTCTCGCTCAAGGTTAGTGCTGTCCGTGAGAATCCCCAGGTCCTTTTCAGCAAAGCTGCACCCCATCTAGTCAGATCCCACCCAGCTTGTAGTGCTGCTTGGGGTTATTCTACATCATGTGCAAGACACTGCAGTCCTTCTGACCCTGTCTTCAGTTTGTGAAGGCCTCTCTGCATGGTGGCTATTCCCTCTAGTGTATAGCACCTCTTCTCCCAGTTTGGTATGATCCACAAACTTGGTAAGCAAGCATTCAGTTCTGTCACCCACGTCCTTTATAAATATGTTGAACTGTATCAAACCCAATACCAACCTCCAGGAACAACCTTTTTTGAGCAGCTGCCCATGATCTAGTAAAAGCATATCAGTCTTACCCTAAAAGTTGAAGCCATAACATTTCTGTAAGATTTTGAAAAACATAGTTTATGTAAGCAGGCTGGCAAATCAGATTATTTCAACTATCACTAGGATCAGTAGGTGTTATCCCTTTGATTTCTACATTTTTCCCCTGAAATTATGGGCCAGATGTGTCTTCAGAAACTGTCACATTGCAGCTAGGAAAGTCCTAATAAGTTGTACATATAGAAATGCTAAATATGCAAAAGGAAGAAAGCTATTAAGAATGGTCATTCAGCTGAAAAACATTTTTCTATTGTGAAAAACATCTCTTCTGTATGAAAAGCAGAAAAGAGATAAAATTGACTTTGTTTCTTGGAGAACTTGACACCCAAAGGTTTTGAGACAGCTGTTCACTGTGGATACTCTGTTCCACAATTCAATTGTTGCTCTTTTATTACTTTTTTATAGCAATTAACTGGCATTCCTTCATTGTGATAGTCTGCAAATAGAAAGCAAAGAAAAAGTCTGATCTCAAAAAGCGCTACTTAAAATCAAAGTATTAAAAAATACCCCATAAAATAGATCAGGAAATTTAAAAAGTGAAAAAGTAAATTATACATACATACTTTTCCTCAGGCAGACTGTTGAAGATGCATGGCTAGAATGACCCAAAGAGAGGTCTGCATAAAAGGAGAGTGTTCAGAATACCAAATATGGTAGTGATGGTCTCCCTAGAAATAAAGATAGGAAGGAAAGAAAAGTATTTGCAAAAACTAAACAGTTTAAGTTTAGACATGCTATGTCTCATAGTCTACTTTTATCAGATGCAAACAAAAGGAACAAGTTGCCTCCAGGTAATAAAATTCAAGCAGAGCAACAGTACTCTTCATTCATCCAATGTACCATTTCTGCAATGCAGGGACAGTTCCATTCTCTTCCTGATGGGTGATCTTGCTTTGTTCTAGGTAGATCTTAGACTCATTCCTGTCTAGATGATTTCATTGCTTTGGAGTCAGCTGCTCTTCCTGGTATTTAAAAAGGCTCTATGCCTATTACAGACCATACTGGCAAGAAAAAACATGTTTAAGACAAAGGGAAAACTAACATATTTCTCTCTACACTATTTTCAAGCTGCTTCTCTTGGCTATACACACTACTTCGCTAGTTTTACACAATTATTAGATTAATAAGATGGGTAAGATATTCCATATTGAAGTGGAGACAATAATGACATGTAATGTTGAAATGAGAGATATGATCATAGATGAAAGTTATTAATGGAACTTCTTAAGAAGTGGCTTTAGGACTAACATTATTTAGTATTTTCATTAGTGACCTTGACCAAAAAAAAAAAAAAAGATTGTGTAATGTAATTTATAGTTGACATAAAATTTGCAGTTGTTATTAAAACAGATTAAGATCATGGTGTCACACAGATGGAAGTAAAAGCCCTTGAGAACTGGTGTAATAGAAATGGAATTAAATATAATAGTACAAAGTACAAGATAACACACTTAAAACTAATGACAAGAAATTCTGTTATTAATATAGAACTCATCAACTGGAAAAGATAGTTGCTGTGGCAGTTAATCAAAGGAAAACTATGAGATGCCAGTGTGATGTGGCCATGAGAGACTAAATGTAATGCTAGGAGATCTACCAGACAGACTGATCACATGAAAAAGGATAATACTGTATTTCTGATCACTGATAATGTGGATTTAGTAAACCTGAATGGATTTATCTTTCATCAGCTTTTCCTGTCACAGTTTGAATGTACAGAAACTTTATGATTCCTAACACTGACTTTTGATAAGGAGTTCTATACATCCACTACTTGCTGCATGAATACGTAACTACTTTTGTTTGTTCCAAACTTGTCACTTACTAGATCTTTTTGATGCCCTGTACTTCTCCTGAACAAGACAGTGGAAAATCTGTCTTTATTCATCCTCTCCATGAAGTCATGGTTTTATGGATCTTAATTATACTCCTCATTAGTCATAATTTTCCTGGTTTGTTTTGTTTTTGTTTTGTTTTTTTGTTTGTTTGTTTCTTTTTTTCCCCTCTTGTGAAAGCCACTCCTTATCCTCAGTCATTATCCTCCTCTGAACCTTTTCTAATTCTACTATACCTTTTTATGAGGCAGCAGACCAGATGGGCATACTATTTAAGATGTGGTTTCTAACCAGTGAAGTAAGGGTAGTGCACAACAGCCTTTAAACAGTCAAGACACAAATAAACAGATTTGCAATTTTTTAAAGACTTTATATGTATAATAGAAGAATATTAGAGGAATAATAGAGAAATGGATGTGATAATCAAGATCCTTTTAGCCCATCTAGTTTTGTTCCTGAATAAAGAATAGGAAAAAATCAAATTAACAGAAACATATTTTCTAAAAAATGTAATAGAGGAAGTTTCATAGCAAATTTACTAACATGAGTATGGAAGAAGATGTTTGGTTTCAGATAAGCTGTAGTTTGCGATTGCATGATGATAGTCTGTAAGAAGTAATTAAGATTGTATCTCATGTAATCAAGACATTTTCTTTATCAATAATTTAAGTAAAAATTTAATATAACAGTTACTCCTTATATTTTACAGAAAATAATGTTTTAAAGGATGTGTGAAGGTCCTGTGTGAAAAATACATAAAAAGAACATAAATGCTTTCCTAGGGGCCTCAATTGAGCAGTGACTTACAGACTTGCCTAGAACACAGAAAAATAATTTTAAGTACAAGTGAAAGCACTTATAGTAGTGACACAGAACAAATTGTTCTTCTGCAGACCAATAAATGTAGATTTCTTTATATTTGTTAGAAATGCTTTTCTTGGAGTATTACTCTCAACTGCTGCAGATGTTTTTACTAAGCTATGCATATCAAATCTATTTTCACTAGATGTGGTCTATCTGTGACAGCAATGTGCAACAATACCTCACAGTTTGGTAGCCCTAGTTTAAGCAATTTGTAGTCAAGTAGCGTATCGACATGTCACTAGTGGACCCCTGTACCTCAGTCAGTGAAAAATGATGTCAAAAGAATTTGGAGGAAGAAAGTGCCAAATCAGATTTAGATCTGTACTTAACACAGTTAAATTACAGAATAGTAAAAATGAAGGAAAGGATGTTACATGTTTGCATTCTGTTCATTGTAAAGCTGAGTGTCTGTACTGGTAGAAACTAACATAAGGACCACTGAAGACAGAGAAACAAACGGAACAATACAAAATACTGGGTATGATTTATGATCCTTGAAGCTCCCAGCTTTTCTTGAAAATGACACTTTCCATGTTATAAAAGGTAGCAAGTCATAAAGGCACTTTTGAAAAAAGAGACACACAGAGAATTGTAGAAAGTTCTTATCCTAAATGTATGGCTAGAAAAAACAACCAAAAAAAAGCCAAGGGTTTCTCAGGGAAGAATCAGTTGTCAAGGACATTTGAGATTAGTTTAGCTCTCAGTCTCTTTTAGGATTTGAGATTAGCTTTGTTAATTAGCTGAAACAATAGATTTCTTATAAGTACTTGAAATTCTGTTATCTTAGTGCCAATTGTTAGTTGCTGTTACTACTATGTTTGGCTGAGAAAAAAGTTCCAGCATGAGCATTTTGGAATTGGGCTGTCACTCAGGCTATGTAATATGCTGACCAACAGTGACTCAGATAAGGAACTAAGCAGAGCTGAATCAAATTTCTTCCTCCAAGGCATCACAGACCGAGAGGTGAGCTCTGAGAGGACACTTCCATTGATTTCTGCCAGTGCTTCAGTCATCAGTACTGATTAGGTATCAATTTAGATTACATATCAGGAAGAAGTTCTTCACAGAGAGGGTGGTGAGGCAGTGGACCAGGTTGCCCAGAGAAGCTGTGGATGCCCCATACCTGGAAGTGTTCAAGGCCAGGCTGGATGAGGCTTTGATCGACCGGGTCTAGTGCAAGGTGTCCCTGCCCATGGCAGGGGAGTTGGAACGAGATGATCTTTAAGGTCCCTTCCAACCCAAACTATTCAATGATTCTATGATTCATATGAAAACCAGATCCATAGCATTTGAGGGAGGAATATGGTGAAGGAGGTTAGGTAATGGCCAGAGAAAGACAATGGAAAGTGAGGACAGTTACATTAGATGGATACCAAGTAAATGACTTCTATAAAGAAACAAATGGAAAAATATTTCTCAAGGAGAAATGCTTAATTTTCCAAGAACTTCTACTGTATAATGTGAATGGTGTTTTGCTCTTGGTATTTTTTCTTGCTTAAACATGCTGTGGTAATGGAAATAGCTACTTTGAAATATGAAGTTTTTATGGGACAACCTGAAAGTAGTAACAAAAAAAAAAAAAAAAAAAAAAAAAGGCAGTTAAGAAAACCTGTAGATCATTGCCAAAGAAGTGAAGTCAGTGGTAAGGGACTCTGGATCACAGGTATTTTTTTCATCAATCCTCCAGGTCAAAGGGCTTTGAAATGGCCAGTTGATCCTGGCAAATGAACAAATGGTTACAGGACTGGTGCCACAGCCAGGGGTTTGGCTACTTAGATCATGGGACCCACTTTGAGAAATCCAGTGTACTGAGGGCTGATGGGATCCATTTGTCAGAGAAACGGAAGACCATCTTCTGTCATAGGCTTTTAATCATAGAATCATAGAATGGTTTGGGTTGGAAGGGACCTTAAAGATCATCTAGTTCCAACCCCCCTACCATGGGCAGGGACACCTTCCACTAGACCAGGTTGCTCAAAGCCTCATCCAGCCTGGCCTTGAACACTTCCAGGGATAGGGCATCCACAGCTTCTCTGGGCAACCTGTTCCAGTGCCTCACCACCCTCTTCATGAAGAACTTCCTGATATCTATTCTAAACCTCCCCGCTTTCAATTTAAACCCGTTACCCCTTGTCCTGTCACTACAGGCCCTTGTAAAAAGTCCCCCCCAGCTTCCTTGTAGGCCCCTTCAGGTACTGGTGAAGAGGATTTAAACTGAAGTTGCTGGGAGAGGGGACCTCAATCCATCCCACTCATACCAGTTTGATACCAGTGCCAGCAATAGATGCCCAGACCCTGCGAAGTATCACAAGTCAGAAGGAGAGCACCTGGGGAACAACACAAAGGGAATAAACAAGAGGAGTTAGACATGCACATGCCTGCAAGGCTATGTTCTTATTGGCATCATGGAGATATGGTGGGATGGCTCTATGACTGGAGCATGGAAGGATACAGGCTCTTTAGAAAGGACAGGCAAGGGAGACGAGGAAGGAGTGTCACCCTCAATGTGAATGAGCAGCTAGAGTGCATGGAGCTCATCCTGAGGATGGATGAGGAGCCAGCTGGGAGTTTATGGGTCAGGATTAAAGAAAGGGCAAGGACAGGTGACATTATAGTGGGGGTCAGGTACAGGCCACCTGACCAGGAAGACCCAGGGGATATGGCCCTCTATAGACATAAGGGAGCAGTGTCATGCTCACAAGCCCTGGTTCTCATGAGGGACTTCAGCCACGCCAGTATCTGTTGGAGGGACAATACAGCAGCACGTAGGCTATCCAGAAGGTTCCTGGAATGTGTTGATGATAACTTCCTTCTCCAAGTGATGGAGCCAAGGAAGAAAGATGCTATGCTGCACCTTGTTCTCATCAACAAGGAGGGGCTCATGGGGAATAAAACTAGGTGGGCACTAGATGATTTTAAGGTCCCTTCAAACCCAAACTATTATATGATTCTATGATTCTGTAGCATGTAAAGAAGAAAGCAAATTATAATTTGTGACATCAATATTATTCTTCTTTATTATCTGTTTATATTTTGAGCCATATAAATTAGGCTTTTTCTGGAAATACATTACCACTGAACTATGGTTTTTTTTTGTTTGGTTTGGTTGTGTTTTGTTAAGGTAAGAGGGCCCCCACTTGCAGGAGCATTTAAAGAAAGACCAGCAAAGCCCACAGCATTTCGCAAGTTTTATGAGCGAGGAGACCTCCCAATTGCCCTTGAGCATGATACTAAAGGAAACAAAATCTTCTGGAAGGTAAGTCATGGCACATCTGTGACAGCCAGCTGAGCTTATTGAAGTGACATCTCTCATTGTCAAACAAAGTTGGCTTATAAGTAAATAAACTGAAATAATTTCTTAGCAAATGGAAGATGGTAGAGAATCTGTTAGAGAAAGGCCCCTGAGTCAGCTGTCTACCTTGGCTAACAATTAAATTATATGCTGCAAAAAGGAAAATGACAGAGTTGCTTTGCCTTAGAGAATTGTCTCCTGCCCAATTCATCTCTATTTTTATGAGGCCCTGGCAATGCAGTCTGTTTCAGGCAGTCCATCAAATGATGGAAGTGGCTGGATACAGTGAGCAGCAGCCATTTATCTCCCCCAAATTTCACCTTCCTGCAGGACACTTCCAAATAGAAGCTTTAATTACCTAAATGGATAGGTCAAGATTGCCTGCTCCCTGAAAATGCAGAGCAGAATATAAACGAAGGCAGATTCTCATTCCGCAGCTGTACTCTCAGTCTACAGCATATGTCAGACAGCGTAATCGCTGTCATACGTGCTCCTGTTAGAGGCTGACCTCCACTGCTGAAACCATTACAGCTCCGACATTTCTCTGACAAAAGGTTAATTGGCTTCAAAATAAATGTATTGCCTAATGACTCCATTCTAATGCGGCTGTGTTTCTCTCTAAAAGGCTTGGTGATGTTATTTGTAAAACTTGCCAACCCTCTAAGTAACTACCTCAGATTTTAAATTTAATTTGAAAAATGAATGCTGATCTTTAACCTGCTCCTACTATTTAATTATTTTGGTTATCATGAATTACTTTATTGTTTTGTGTTATTTATTGGACTAGAGTAAGATTTTGCTGGAAGCAGTGATAGTTACAGAAGATGAACATTATGTGCATGAGCAAAATAAGTCAAATTTGTAGAATGTTTTAAATTGTTTATGTCAAGAGCAAGTTACCAATTTTAAATGTATAGCTATGTTAATTCAACACAAAACGGAGGGATTTTTCAATCTTATTGCCCATTCTATTCCTAATGAAGCCAACAGGATTAGACCTATAGTGTGGTAAGTGGTACTAGGTAATTTGTTTGCAACTAGATTTTAAGGTAGCTTTTTTGATTATTGAAGTATAGAACAGAGATTTACGCTACTATTTTGTTGCCCGTAGCACCATTGAATCAGCACAAGGAGCAATTAATAGTTCTTGCAACAAAGGGAATTTCTAACCAACAAGACTTTAGCCATGAGCAGAATGAGATTCAGTGCAACTGGTCTTTAAGCGACCCTAGAAATGCCCTTTCCAGACTAAAACTCACAGGCTTACAATGTAAGTCTGCACTCCAGTATTTCATTACCAGATAGGCCCAAAGGTGATTTGCAAGGAACTGCAAAAATCTGCAGAATTTAGTTTTTATCTGAAGGCATTATAACTTCTAATTTCTTAAAATCAGGTCTGAGAGGTACAGACAATTTACCTAATTTAATTGCTATTTGATGCACATACCTCCATCATAAGGACTAGCATTCCACTAGATGATGCTAGTGACTGCTTAGTTGACTTAGGACATAAGGAAATGGAATGAAGCTGTGTTAGGGGAAGTTCAGAAGGGACATGAGGAAAAAGTTCTTCACTGAGAGAGTGGTCAGTGAAGACCTGTTGGTGAAGAATTGTGAGATGCTGTGGGCTTTCTTGGTCTTTTTGACAATGCTACTTTAAAAGTAGAATTACTTGAAGCTGTTCTTTAATTTGGCAAGTAACCATAACTGATTATTGTGCAAATTAAGTAGATGAAGCAGGCATGTAGGAGTTTTCTAGTTGAAACTTTATACAATACAACTTCTAAAGTCTTAGAGGCTGCCCACCGCTGCAAAAGGTGAGAATGTTGTTCATCATTAGCTGACATTTAAAGGTGCAGGTAGAGTTCGGTCTGTATTTTTCACTTGTTTTAAGGACAAGTTTTTTCAGAAATATATTTTACTCAATAGTGCTTAAATTCATGACAATGAAAAAAACCTATTTAATAATGAAATATGTCTAGGAAAAACACCCTATAAAGTCTTGCCTGAACTATATTTATTTGAATCATGATTCTAGTAGAAGAACCAAAAAATGAAATAAATGGTAACAGTGATATTTTAATCCTGCTATAATTACACAATAGCAATGTTTTGTTGTGAAATTGTCTTGTTGCTGTTTGGATGTAATGTATATCATAGTTCATTTCACTCTTGTTAGTTTGTCTACCAAGTGGTGCATGAGAGAAAATTCAGGGAGTGTCTCAGAAATATGATTTGTTCTGACAAAGGAAAATGTTACATGATTTTTTCTTTCTGGCAAAATACATAGTTGACTTCAGGTTTTTTCTTTGTTTTTTATAATTATCGAAACAAACCATAATCATCATGATTGTCAGACATTAAGTATTTTTTTGAAAACACTTTGAACTCGTTTACTGTATTGTAACTCTGTGGACAGAATACCGTCATTTTCAGCTAGAACAGAAGAATCCGTAATGTATTAATATCCATCAATTGTGTTACATATCAAAAAAAGTGCACAAATGACTCAATTTTGTAACAATTCTGCATATCCCTAATTTTAAGCCCATGATTAATTTCCTATAAAGGCTGGCTAAATACACCTATGGTTGTAGACCTGTATAAGATATAAATTTAAATTTCAGGAAGTATTCAGAACTATTGAGGAATAACTGCTTATGTTGAATCTTTAATTCTAAAATAGTAGTACTACTTTTTTGTTGTTGTTTAGCTTAATTCTTTAAAAAACAAACCAAACCTAGCAAGACCCATTCTTACTCCTAAAAGTAAGATTAATCCTAAGCATAGACAGGATTAAACAGTGCAGATATCCATGGTGTTTACATTGGTAAACATTTACATTTTCTTAAAAACGAGACCAAAACAAATCAGATCTCACTACAAGAACATTATAGCAAGATATGTATTCTATGTGAATTCTCAGACTAAGTCTTTTAAGTTTAGAAAGGCATCTCTTTGAATAATCCTCTAATGTTGGCATTCTAGTTATTAAGTTTTACTATTACTGCAAGTTCAGATAAACCTGTTTTGACCTAATGGAAGAAAACAGATTAACAAATAAAATATGTTTACATCATATAAATCATATACAACAATAGGAAATTGAATGTGGTTTTAAAAAATTACATCCAGAGGGGAAAAAAACCCAAACCACCAAGAATTAAAAAAACTCCAATAATACCAAACTGAAATTATCTGGTGTTACGAGGCTGTAATCACTTTTATTTCTAAAAGAAGACATGACTGTTCTGGTGTTCCTAAGTTTAGTTTTCAAAATTGGATAAAAGTTGTCCTTTTGTCATTTTCAGAAGGTGAATATAGAGAATGACTTGTTAGTTATGTCTGTGAAAAGAAACCCACCATCTTTGTAGCTCACTGCATAAATTTTCTGGTTTTGTTTACACTTAAGGTGAAAGAATCCCAGCAAAATGAATTCAAGACTTTTCATTCCCATTCAGGGGATCTACTAGCGGACAGTGAATTCTTTGCTAAATATTACACTGCATGTAATATTTTAATATATAACTTCAAACCTTTGTATGTTATCGTGCTCTTCAGTGGTCATTACATAAGAACTGTATAAATATAGTGCCTTCAAATTGCTGCAAATATATAATATGCATATTTTTTGATAAAGCAATAGCTTTTGAGATCTTGAAATAACTAAATCCTTTGGCTGAATTATTCAGCGAATGTTCAAGAGTCTTCCCAAATTTGAAGCATTTGGTTTTGTCCACTAGCACAAAGTGAATAAGAAGCGTATGATTGGAAAATGTTTTTCTGATATGTATCAAGCATAGAAGTTAGGAACATAAGTTGTTAATTTAGAGTTAGAGAATAGTAGAATTTAATCTTTTTAGAAAAATAATGTGTTAAAATATTTATAAGCCCTTTAACTACTTATGTGGTATCCTGCAGTTCTCTTTTAGCCTATGTATATCACAATTTTGTTTCAAAATGTTGTAATTTAGTCTTTTGCACAATCTCATACCAAGCTACGAATAATAAAAGCTCATAGTCTAGGTCTAAAAAGGACTTCCATTTTTAAATATACATTACTGAATTTAAAAAGGTCAGAATGCAATTAAACCTTTGACTAAGAAAGCTGATAAAACCAAGAAAGTATTTCTGAATTATGAAGAGTGTGTTTGAAATGCAGTCTCTCTGTATCGTACAGAAAGTCATCAGAATGTTTGAAAAATTATTTTTTTAGGGAATAGAGTTAATTATGAAAGTCATTATGCACTGGAAAAGAAAGCTTCTATTCTTAAAAATAATTTTAGTAATTTCAAAGTAATTAAAACCAAATTCAAAAATGCAAACTTCTCAAGCAAAATGTCAAAATGAACATGATTTCCATCTTTCGGGGTTTATGTTTTTTTTCCAAAACAGCTATGTGATCTAAGGATGTGACTGTTACCATTTTAATTTCTCATCATTCTCTCTTTCCTAAGCAGCTTGGGTTTTTTCAGGTGCTAGTATAAGCTATGGTAGCAAAATTACTTCTTGGTAATAGAGACTAGATACAGTCATGATAGAAAGGGTTCTGCCCTTACCATGAATTTGAATTGTGCATGAACTTTTTCCTTGTACAGGCTATTGAAAGTTACTTTTGGTAATAGTGACTACAAATATATTGAAAATGCCACAGAACTGCCATTTTCATTACCATCTCTCATTCTTCATTTTGTTTTATCAGCATCTTTGATATTAGTTTATATAAAATTCCGAGCTGCTATGATTTAGCTGGTACCTATACTCAGCACCAAGAAAAATCTTTTTGGTTGTTTGGGTTGGGGGTTTTTGTTTTGGTGCTGGACTTCGTTTTGGGCTTTTGTCTATAAAATAGCTTGAATTTTAATTTTTGTCTTCTTTTAGTGGAAGGACAACCTTTTTTTGCTTGTTCGACAGATAAGTTTTGAGAGAAAATATATTTTTGTTTATATCAACCGATATAGTTGGGAGACAGGTTTTCAGCTGCAGACCTCTCAAGTAATGTCTCTCGGTATTTTTCATTTTTGTGGAATTATCTTGCCATTAAACCACACAAATAAGCACTGTATGTTATTCCCTATGTACTATTATAGTTGGAGGGAGCTCATTTACTGTACAGAATGACCTCATTATTATAATAATGTCTTGGAATTTATAAAGGTGAGATGTAATTGTGGAAGTGGAAGGCTTTTAATAGCTTATTGCCATCCGAAGGAGATGGTCCAACTTCCCTTTTCCTCTTCTGTTCTCTATTTCTAAGGCATATTTGGCACTGGCATTGATGCTTATCAGAGCCCTCTGTGAGTAAATTTATCTCACTAACTCACAGAAAAAAAGGCGGATGTGTTTTTTGCTCAATTAGCCACATGTTCACAGTCAATGACTGCTGAAGCTGTGTGTTGGTAAAGGAGAGAGAAACTGTAGTGAAGTACAGTGAAGAATGGGAGAGAGCTGAAGGATCTCAGAACTTTTGCTTTTGAGAGCAGTGAACTGCTAGATGCATTTAGTTGCTTATGGAATTGCATCCTCAGATATCTGAAAGCAAAGAGAACAACCTGCCCATGAAAAATAATGCTTTTCTTTTGGATTTATTTTCATATACAGAGGGTTTTTTTCTTCTTCCATTTTATGTTAAACTACGTTAAATATCTTCTTATTGAAAGATAATGAGAGAATAGTCATCTTAAAGAAAACTTGTAAATTCCTCCCACAAGTGCTGTCGTGCAGAATGAAAGCTTTTTGCAAGATTATGTACAAAGAGGAGTGCCATGTATCATGCTTAGGCACAGTGGGTACAGCACGTGTGGTGTTAGTTTCTATTTTATTTAATGTCTTAAGAAATAGTTCTGAGTTTTCTTCTGCAACAGACTTCTGTTTATCTTCCCTAGAGGGTTCCTTTTTTAAAAATTTCAGAGATCCTTTTTAAGCCGCTCTCTGATACGATTGTGTTGGTATCACAGGAAACTGTGGTGTGGATTCAAAAGAAGGTCACTGAAAGCAGTAATTTCTTAAGCCAGCAATAATACATAATAATTTAGAGAGATTAGGAATATGAGTTGAGGTGAAGAGATGGAGTCTTGGAGAAATAGATTTTAAATGCCACTTTGGGGAAAAAACACAATTATATTAACAGATTTAGTGTAATGGAGTAGTTTGGAAAACAATAATTTTATTTTTTAAAAGACAGTAAAAACCACAGTTTTCTGTGGAGATAGTCATACAGCAAACTCGAGGTGTGGCATGGTAGCAAGAAAGAGTTATTCCTGAAGCAAGCACAATCAAATACTGTTTGTAAACAGTTGTATATAGACAAATGCTATCCATTATTCTTTGTGACTGCGATACTAGTCCCTAACTAATGACTATTGAAAGAGCTGTCTTCACTGACGTGTATGTGACTTTTTCTTAGATATTGCTAAAGATTGCTATCGCAACTCTGTTATAGTTTCCTTTTTTAATTGCATAATACTAAAAAATAGCTACAACTTAATGTCTATGACCTGATTTTCATTTAAATTAAAACTCTTCTACATCTTCTAGGCAACTTTCTGTATGTACTATATTTAAACACATTCTCTGACATCAAATCATACAAAAGAGCTACAGAATAAATGCAATGTCTTTTCTAGCAAATAAAACAATGGAATTCCTATTGACTACATTAGAATGGGATCCTTATTGCCATAGATTCTATTGACTCCAGCATTTTATGTGAGTTAGCTAAGATTAACCATCTTCCGTTTACAGACTAAAGTAGGGTACCAAGCGCAAGTCCTTCAATTAAGGCAACACTTTTGAAGTTACTGAATACCTCTGGGTGCTTCCAGTTTCCTTTCCATGATATATATAGTCACAGAAAGTGTTGGAACAAGAGGTTTCTCAAGTTTGAAATTTCTACATTGATATGATCCCACCACTAACTAACATTATTTCCAAATAAATTTAGTCTGTTCAAATCCTGCTTTTCAAAAGCACTATACTACAATTAATTTTCAATTGAAAACCACTTCTTAATAATAGTGCATCAATTTACTGCATGCTTAAAACAGTCATTAAAAATTTAGATAGCCAATGGCTCTGTAATATGCATTTTTCTGTTGGCTCACTACTTCGTAATGCTAATACACAAATCATTCATGATTTTACCCTTTTACGTTAAGTTCTTTTTCACATCTGAAAATGAGATGTCTTTGCTGGTCTTAGAAGAAATTTGTCATGTTAGAGATTGAAAAAGAACCTTATTATAATGCTATTTCAAAACACTCTAGCAAAGAACTACGTTTTTATGAAATCACATAAAATTTAAAGTAACGATTTCAATATTTATCAGCATTCTTATCAGTTGGTTTTAGTGTGCACATTTAAACTAATATTTCTGGTGAAACACTGAAGTATGTCACATTATGTATTAGAGGTTACTCAATGAAATCTCGTCTTTCTTACCTCTTGTGGCTCACGAAAATATAATTCTTTATAGAGTTAGTTTTGTTACAGTCCTCTGGTAATTTCAATTTCTTTCATATTTATAATTTAAGAATCTAATGAAATGTCTCTTTTTCTCCATGCTCAGATAAAGTACCATATTTATTAAATACATGGCATGTACATTTGCTTAACAAGTGAATAATGTTTTTCCTTAAAACATAAAGAATGTTTTCCTGGAAATGACTGAGATCTCCTTTCCTTTAACACCACCAATGTTGGATCTGGGGACTAGTGTTCAGCTGGAGTCTAAAACATGCCTTGGAAAGAGTAGTGACAGTTTACCTAGTTCCTATACCACAGAGCTGCCATATTTCAATTATTAATTCCTCTGTGGCTAATTAATAATTGCAACTTATCCTAAGATTCTATGAAACAGTAATATTGTGGCAGTTAATTTACTGTTCTTTTTTCCCTGCATACACAATTAAAGCCATTCCTTTATTTGATGTAAATTGCCATCTCTTGAAATGGTATGGAATGAAAACCCAGCCATGTATCAGAAATAACTTTAATTTAAATTTGCTAAATGACCTCTGAAAGCTAGATGAAAGATTTTCTGCTGAATGGGCTGGTGCTCCCTGCCTCTATAATTTATGTGAGAAATTAGTGCGAGTGGTTCACTTTTATGGAGCAGTGCTGCTTGTAGCAAGCCTGCAGAAACAATTTTCCCCCAAGCCTCCATCTGTTCTTCAAACCAGGGCATATGCCATCTCATCGAGCTTGAAAGTCAACTGATTTATAACTCCTGAAAAGTGCATAGATTGAAAAGAAAGGTCGAGTGCTGCTGTGTGACAATGATTTGCTAGGCACTTGGATAAAGACAATTCACATTACTATGGACCCTAGAGGACAAAAGTGATGTTGTAAGCTTCAGAAATTGGTAGACTGACATATAAGACAAAATCAAGTTGCTCCTCCTCCTTCAGTTAAACAGCTACCTCTCTTCTTAAAGATGTAAACATTTTAGAAGGTAAGTAGGTAACATAGCCAAGGCATCGTGTTATACTGTGGTTTAGGCAGAAAAAGCTTTTCCTAGCTACAACGGTTGCCATCTGCAAGTGCCAGGATTTGTTCCATTTTAAGCTGCAAGCAGAAACATCTGTCTTTAAAAGTGCTTGTTGTTGTTTGTCAGAAAGTTTTGTTCAGTACCACAAACACAGCGTTGATGAATTTTCTGTATCTACTCTGATTTCTGAGCCCTATCCCAATTAATGAATGGCTTGTTCTCAGTCCATGAGTTGCCAGCTTTCCTCATTTCACCCAAATATTGCAGAGTTCTCTGGCAAGTGACAAAACAAATGGAATTGACAACATAAAAATCAATATGTGTTTGATGTTTTCATTTCTGGTAGTCAGATACTGTAACCCTTGTATTTTGAGGCTCAGGGACTGATAATTTCTTCAACTACTTTGTCATATCAAGTCTGGGTTTTTTTTATAATTTCAGATTAAAAATGGCATATGGTTTAGTGCATGTGTAATTTAAGAAAGGTAATATAGAAATTATGCAAATGATGTCTTTTAATATGAAAATTTGGGGGCAGATTTTGCCTTGAAAATCAAAGAGCTGTAGTATAAAACATACATGTGAATAACAGGAAGAATTATCCTCTACAAGTATGAGCTTATTGCTTATCGAGGTACCTGCAGCATCTGTAAGAAAAAAAAATGGCCTTGTAGCTTTCCATGATCATCTGATGTTATGTAGCCATGAATATCCCAACCTAACTCACATAGATGAGTATATTTTCTGAACATCATATAACTCAAAGAAAATCAGATCACTTTTATGAATTATTTCGGTTGTATAACTGGAATCTCTAACACTTAAGCCAGTACGCAGTATACATACTGGGTAATCATATAGTGTATACGCTCTTGACTGACTGAATATGGTGAAACTGTAGAACTAATGAACTGTGACAACTAAATACGAATTGTAAACATCTTTCACTGCATTGAAGAGTTTTGTTAAATGGTTATAATACAACTTTTTAAAATTGTAAATTGTATAAAGGAGAATGTGAGATATTAAGAAAAAATCACACAGTATGTCTAATAAAAAATAATAGAGAAATGCTCACTATCACTGAAAATATGTATTCTAAAAACAAGTTCAACAAATGTCTCTACTTTAGAAATATATTATAGTGGACTTCTGTTCTCATCAGGTTTGCAATACACGCTACATATTATGTTAACCTTTCATTGTTTGACTTTGGTTTTCCACTATATGTTAGGCATGTGCATGGGGTAAATTTATCTCCCTCAGTTCTGTTTCATTTCTTATACTGTTTTCAAGCATCAATTAATTTGTTGTTATTTCAGTGTCATTTTCTCATCACTAGCCTCTATGAACCTTTCACGTCAAATTCATGTTCACATCTACTGTGCTGCAGAGTTCTGATCTGCGTTCAGCACTGGTCTCATTCCTCACATTGTTATTCTGCTAATTAGTAATGTCTGTTTTCTTAACGCCAAGTTTTATTGTCCTTTTTCTTTCTTCCCTGTTGTTTCATTCATCTGTGTCTTCTATTGCTTATCTGTGAAGACTTTTCTTCATATGAAGTTACTCATGAGGACAGGTCAAGAGGAACTGGGTTCAGCTTTGTACTCGACTAAGGAATACTCTTTACATGTTTTATTATGGGTAAATGTGTCCTTGAATAGAAATCATTCATATTAAGATTAATGAAAACGTCCAAAAAGCAAGACCTAAAATTTCAGGTTTTTTTTTTCGAAGTCCCTCTTCCTTTGAAACTTGTTGACAACTTGGTTCAATAAAATAGCTATCAATGTGGCATGAAAGAGCTGTGTTCCTGCAGAGATTTAGGCATGTACTTAATGCTTTGTGATCAAACCCACTGAAGCGATACTTTTGCTTATAGTATGTAGCAGTGGTGTTAGTGAGATCATGTACCTACCTCTGAAATGAGAAAACGTTACTTTGGTTGGTTTGTTTTCAATCACAATCATATAACTTTCTTAATAAATGCTAGTTTTAAATTAATGTTATTGCATCTTTAAGGCTTTAATGGCCAAGACCTTTAAAAATAAAACTCATTTAAATGTGTCTGATGATAGAAACTATATTGACGTGGATGAATTGTGCTTTTTATACAAAAACTTTGAAGACTGAGTCTATATATACATTTCAAATAGCAGCATGGATATTTAACGGTAGTAGTAACATGTGGCAGGTTATCAGGGCTAATATAAAATATTTTAAATATTTAAAGGAGATAGTTCCCCTTGGCTTTCAGCTTTTGCACATTAATGCTTAGGAAAAAGGCAATTGGAGGGAATTATAAATACTGCAGGTTTTGTACAAAGTGACACTATCTGTGGGTTGCTATTTTTCTCTCCTGTGACTTCCTTCAGTATCATGCCAAAAAATGTATCTTACTTAGGTTTTAAAATAAGAACAGCTAAGTAGTCTCTGTATAATGAAACAATCTATGTGGTGCAGGACCTAGTGGAAGTCTATATTTATAATATCAGTTTAAAACCCTGAAAAATCTAACTGGCATATTATACTTAAAAATAATTAATTTAAATCTTATGCATTGGAACTGGTTCTCTGTGTTATAATTAAGTTTGTATGTGCAGGTAAATCCATGCCTTATTTAAACCATTATTGCAAAAACATAGACAAATAATACCTGAGAAGATCACAAGTAATGATTTTTAAAGAGGTATGGATATACAGATGACAATTTCCTCAGACTAGAATGAGGCCGAAGAAGGGTGTTGCTTCCAGTATAATCTAAACTTCAGTCTAAATACATATCTCCTTAGGAACATGACTTGTATTGTAATGTAGTGATTCACATCTTAGAATGAATACCAAGTACACTGAAGTACAGTTCTGCTCTGAAAAAGTAACACAATTAATGTTGGTGTCTTCTGTTCATATCCAAAGAAATTCTACTAGGGTCAGCAGCCAGTGGTCGTACACTTAAGAAGTCATAAATACCTATATGAGCCTATATGAATGATCCCACGCTGTGTATCTTATCTTGTCCTTTCAGACTCACAGTGGCCAGTTCAGATGGGATAGCCCTGCTTTGCCTTGCTATTTAATAACAGCACTGGAACCTTGCTGCTCTTATTATTCTTTGGTTGGTAAACTGGGGGACTCAGCTAAAGACCCTGACTAAGGCCAAGCTGGAGTGTGAATTTTACACTTGAACTCAGGCGAACTTCAGTTTCCTTTGAGTTGTCACTTACCTTGTGCTTCCACAATGGGAAAGACAGTATGTGTTATTAGCTTATCTTAATATGAATACTTGGCTTAATATATTCACCATCAGTTCATATGCTTGCTGAGAAAAAATAATCTACATATTAACCAGGTGAAAACGGTGAAAACTGCAGTCCTTTTTATATCTCTGCCAAAATATAGCCTGTTCTTGTCGAGCAGTTTGGGTGGAAACATGAGCTGCTGTAAGTTGATACAAAATGGCATAGTATACATAAGTTTGGGAATTTTGGTGTCACAGACATTAAGACTGCTTTACTCCTTTTAGAGATAAAGAAAACTTACCTGTTTAAAATTCTCACTGTCATATATTTCTTAGGGGTTGATTCAGTCTGAGCTCAAATAATAGTTGACAATTTTGTGATTTAGCTGGAAGTTTCTAGTTTAACTGAAGATGAGGAAGACTACATTTCATTTTTTTCTTGTAGAATTAAACCTGTATTTTATTTCTTGTTTCTGCTATAGCATTTTTCATTCCTCTTACATTCTGATGCTTTTCTGAAAAGGTGAAAAATAGCTGTCTAAAACTCTACAGTAACATTACTCAATTTGCCCTGTTGTTTTCTGACAAACTATGAGCAGCATTTAGCCACAGTCATGATACTACAAACCCTTCCCAAAATCTGATTTTTTTTTTTCATATAAAGATTACCTGATAAGGAAAAAGCTTGATCTTGCTGAAGTTATGCATGTATTTTTATTTATTTTTAAACTTGAACTTATTCAAATCATTCATTCACAAATTAAATCAGAAATGCATAGTGAAATATTTGCAATATGATTATCATCAGCTGTGATAAATTTGATATATTGTTTCTGTGACAGAAGGCCATAAAATTCAATGCAGCTACAATAGAAGTCCTTGGGCCATTTATAAGTATGAAAAGGTGAAGTGAATACAACTTCCTGTTCACATAGCTCTTGCCATCAGTCTGCCAGAGATCTCTTGTCTCCTGACATTTCTGATTAGAGACAAAAAGGTAATATTTAGGCTTTCTTGTGTACAGAGTTGTAGCTAATTGGGACAATAAATCTGTTTGCTCCCAAGGGTGTGAAAAGATAAACTTTTATGGATTTACCACCTCAGAAGGTGATTTAAACTGAATTTGAAGCATTTGGAATGCTCACATGATAGAATAGAATAGAATGGAATGGAATAGACTAGAATTAGAATAGAATAGAATAGAATAGAATAGAATAGAATAGAATAGAATAGAATAGAATAGAACAGAACTATTTCAGTTAGAAGGGACCTACAATGATCATCTAGTCCAGCTGCTTGACCAATTCCTGATGCATTTGTTAGACACAGCTAGTAACCATCAGTACTAACAGTCACAGAGAGCAAGAACTTCAGCCCCAGGCCTTTCCCCCAGGTAATTGTTTATTTATGTAGTTAGGATCCTAGATCATTAATCTCAGTTTTTGAAACATTATAACTTAAGGTGGTGATATCACCTAATATGGTAATATTTTTAGATGTGCACCCGTTGTGGTCCAGAGTTCCAGTTATTGGTTACCATTGGGTTATTTGATGAAAATTTAAAGGTAGCAAATACATGTTGGGATAGCTAGAATTGTGCTGTTCTTTTATTTAACCAAAGAACTTTGCTGATAAACCTTAAAATGTAAAAGTGAGTTCTCTCTAACAGTGAAGTATGTTTTCTGTGCTTTAATAACGAATTTTGTGCCCATGTATATTTCATTATAAAGTGGCAGCTTTTTACACTGCTGTTACTTCCATAAGGAAGTGAAAACTACTCCCCTGTCCTTACACAGGGTAGAGGATAAAGTGCACAAGCACATTAGAATGTTTTTTCTAAGTTTTTATTTTTTAAAACATGGATATTTTTCTATCCGATATCTCTTCATTTATATGCTCATTCTCACCTGCAGATAATGAAAATGGTGGCATAACAGGGTAAGCCTCTAAAATATTATCTAGATAAAACTTATTTCCTTTTATTTCCAGAGGGATTTTTAAAACTTTGTTATGTCTGATCTCAATTGAGCTTATATGAAAGAGATTTGAATTAGGTCTTCCATGTCCTACCATACATTTAAAATGTCACTAAACCAGCAGAAGCTAACATGACCTACCCAGAACCTACCAAGAAATATCATGTATCTGTTTGGAATTGTTTACAGTCATTCAGCAAAGCCTCATGCCTGAGTCCTGTTATTCGGTCAGTACTTGTTGCAGAATACTTTGTAATACTTGGTAAAGTTGTTACATAGACACATTCTTTGTTCACAAATTCTCATTTAAGTCAATCTATCTAAAGCAGATTTAGTGAGACAAATATTTTCTACTAACAGTACTGACTTTTTATTCCTATTTATTTCTAACTTTAAACATGGCGAGGAGGTGTGTTTCTCATAGAAATGTTTATCCTATTCTCCAATAAATGTTACTTTTTTATGAAGAACCATGACACAGCCATTTTAATGACCTTCTAAAGAAAGTCCTTCTAACTGAAGTGCAGTGTATAATATCAAATGTTTCTCAGTTACCTACAACTTCATTGATTTTCCAGGAATTCTAATAAGACCAAAACATTCTTTCATTCTTAGCAGAAAGTGTTATATCCTGTAAAATGTTGATCTGAGTACTTATTACTATATTTTTTAAAAAGTTCCAACATATTTACCAACTAGGGGTGTAATAACGATTGTTCTATAATTTCTGGAAGATTATTACATTTCCTATTCATTAGATCTTTGGGCCAGTTGTTGCTATTAATTACAGTGTAAATGTTTTCTATCATATTAACCACTCTGTACTCCTTTAACTCCCACCATCTGGTTTAGTTTGTGAGTTTATTCCAGAATATTCTCTCTTTTTTTTTTCTTTTTTCTACATCATTTACTGCTGTTGGTACTTAGTTTTTTGTTGCTATAAACCAGAAAGTCTTTGGGTTTGTATCTTACATTTACATTATATTTCGAAAACTATAACAAAGATGGGATTTACTTTCTCATCAAAGCCCTTGCCTTTCTAAATTACAAACTGAGACCCCAGATAATTTTGAATTTCCACAAGTATTTTATACTGGCATTTATCATATTTCTCATTTATCTTTATACATTTATGTATTAGTTCTTTGGGTTTTAGATGGTTTTGGTTAGGTTTTTTTAAAATGTGTCTTACTATAGTTTATGCTTTGTGACTCCAAGAGAGTTTGATTTTTGAAGTCCAAAAGTTGACAGGTTTCTTTTTGATCAAATTGAATTACAGGAGATGTCAAAGAATGACTGACTGGCTAGTTACACTTATGCAGAAAGGACCTGTGGTCCTGGACAGTAAGGTCATCGTGACTCAGCTGTGTACCCTTGCAGCACTGAAGTCTAAGCGCATATTAGGTGACATTAACAATATAAAGTCAGGAAATGAGGGAAAGGATTATTCACTTTTCCTTACTAGTCATGAGGCTGCATCTGGAGTGCTGTCTGGTTTTGGGCCCACAGAAATGTCAACATACTGGAGAGGGTCCAGCAATAAAGCCACTAAGACGACAAAGGGACTGCAGCACATGACCTATGAGGAGACACTGAAGGAGCTGTGTTGGGTTAGCCTGGGCAAGAGAAGGCTAAGGGAGATCTAATTGCAGTCTTCCTGTGCCTAAAGGGCTGTTATGGAGGAGACAGCCAGGTGCACAATAAAAGGACAAGAGGCAGCAGTCAGAATTTGCAATAAGGGAAATTCCAGCTGGACAGTAGAAAATCAGGTATCCATGTTTTGGGCAGGGGATTGAGTGATACAATCTCCAGAGGTCCCTTCCAAAATAAACTATTCTGTGATTCTAGGAAACGAGATGTATTAGTCTATTATTTTGTCCTCCTTCATTACCTTTCTTTTGAAAATGTCAAAACATACTACTGCTTAATGAGTAAGACTTCCCAGTGCTTCTGAAACATAGATGTTTCACTACAATGTTTTACAGTTAATGAAACTTAGGCACAAAAGTAATGGTACAACTTTAAACACTGTTAATGGTCTTAATTTGTTTTATTGTATTCTTAATGTTCCTTAAGTTTGAAACTGCATTTCTTCCATGTGCAGTACATACATATATATTTATTCTGTGCATAATTGTTATCACTTTCTAGCCATATCAGGTAAATTTACAGTTGCATTTATAAAATGTCTGAGGTTTGTATTCATATTCAGTTTACCATAACTAGATGTTAAATGTAAAAATACATTTAGCTTTAGATCCTACAGTCAACAAACTGTAGCAGCTCTCTAAACTTGTGTCAGTCTGATTCTTCTTGAAGACTTTGAAATTGATGTGGCTTACTGCAGAAAATCCCTTCTTGATGCAGGAAAGCCAGGAACGTTTAAAATTACTATGGTTAGTCTATTGACATTGTACAAAGTGATTTGGGCCTCTAGATTTCATGTGATTTAAATGAAAGTGGAAGAATTTTAACAGTACCTGTCATGTAGTATTACGTTCTAAAAGTGACTCAAGCAGAGTTTGCACTGATACAACTGAAAGGAGTGTGAGCTGTGGCAGTAGAGTAGGAAGAAGTAACAAAGGAAGGGAAGAGATATTAAATCCTTTTTACACATGGATAAAATTTCAAAATATAAAATATAAAATCAGTGGTCCCTAGGAACATTTCAGGAAGAATATGTCAGCTTGTATCTTCTTAATCTGTGCTTTTTTATAGTGCTCTCAGTGCAATATCAGGTCGTCTCATGAATGCTCATCATTTTGTTTTACACAGTTTATGCTTATCTATCACACATATCATGGAAAAATATACTAAGACATCAGAAAGTGTTTCTTAACAAGCTGACATCCATTGCAGCAGAATCTCAATATATAGGGAGCAGGTAGTGTGGAATATCACTCATAACAAGTATTTCATCTTTCTGAGAAAAGTTATGCACAGGGCACAGGAAGAATCCTTCACAAACGTGCCAAGATTTTTCTTTTAATGGTAACTGCAATCTTATTTGAATGGAATATGCAAATCCCACACTGCACACTTTTTATATAGATTGCATGGGATATTTTGATAACTTTAGATGCAGAAAAGCATTAAAATATTTGGAGAAATATTGTCACGATTAATGTATATGGAACAGGTTATAATAAAGTAATGATTCATTGATAATTTGCATCTTATTCCATATTGATATAATTTAACCAATTATATTCTATGTAATGAGCTAAAATATTTTCTTCCACTTACTGCCTTTTAGTTTAAATGGACTATGCTCCTACATGTACTGGTATAAAGAATTTAAAGTGTTTTTTTCTCTAGTGATCACCCAAAACATCATTCAGACATGAAGGATGAAGTCCTAAAATCTAAATTAAAAGGGACATAAAAGAGTGACTTAAATCTGACTGAACTGAAAGAATCTATTTCACCTATTTCCTTTACCAGAAGTTACTTGAAGGGGCATGCTGTAGGGGTGTCAGAAACTCGTTTCTGACCAATAAAAGGGAACCCAAAGAAAGTAGCAACACTTCTCTGAATGGCCTGTCTCTATTGTTAAATGTTTGCATAATTAAGGTAAGGGGATTATTCAGCGTGGCTGTTTACTGAAGGGCAGGATGTGATCCTGCACTCTCGTTAGGTTTCTAGTGGTGATTTCAGAATACAAGTACCCTTACAGTGTTTTGCAGCAACAGGCAACATATGCACATGTACCCAAAGGGATGAAACAGGAGAGCAACTGCAGCACCAGCTACTGTCTCGGAACTTCGAGTGTCCTATTTGCTTCCCTGATTTCTGCTTGTTCTGTGGTACTGGGGAAGACTGAGAGGACATAGACCTCAGTGTTACCAGATGCCTTTTTGCAGCAGCTTGCTGAACATTGTTACTTAAAAAGTACTTGCTACTCTGATTAAAACAGTTCTGTTTTTTTCAGCATCTGGGAAAGATTTTTCAGCATGGACTGTAAGGGTTGACAGGGAAATGGTTGCTATGGAACTGTTTTCTGAGCTAGTATGGCAGAGCAGCTTTTAGCAGGATTTAATTTGCATCTCTTCCATGCTGCAGTTTCTTAAGGATGGTCTGCCCATACATTTCCCCAGTCTTCCTGAAAGCATAGCTCAGCACTGAAAGTAATTGTTTCCTCAGAAATAGTAAAAGTGTCAACCCTCCCACCCCAACATTTAACAAGATCTCTAAAAGTAGTAAAGATCAATCTACAAAATTGTTTAGTATGTAGTCGAGTAGATATTCACATTTATGAGTTGCAATGAAACCTGAGCTTTCTGTTTGGTGGTTTTGGAGTTTTTTTCCATGAATGTGTTAGACTTGTTTTTGCGAAGGGGAAAAAGGTATTCTGCTAATTACAGCAATTAACAATCGCTGACTCAAGACTTTAAGTGGGAAACACTTGGACCTTCCATTTCTGCTATGTAGGTAGAGAGATCCATAAATAAAAACATTTTATAACTTTATCTTCCATTGAAATCAAGTTTAATAGAGTGACTTTAGTTTCATGCTCATTTGAAGGGACTTTCTGCTTTTTTTTTTACTTAATCGATAGTTTATTAATATAATTATTAATAATATTAGTTGAATAAAATATGTGCGAATAAATTATCATTGCATGTCTGTGCTATTAAGTTGGAGGAACTAGAAACTAGCAAGTGTAGTAAGAAAATTAACACATTGCATTCAATTAAAGTAATATAATTGCAGAATTAGATGTGTTAACAAAACTGCAAGCCTGTA
>NW_010248178.1:99246-124244 GCF_000690775.1 Eurypyga helias | reverse complement strand
CCATTCTGTGATTCTATGATATATTTTGCTCTAAGAAGCCACCTTCCTCTGAAGTCCTTTGTTAGAACTATATGTGTGTTTTGTGTGAAAAGAGGTTTGAAAATAGGTCAGTTGAGGCAGGAGCTTTCACAATCTGAAACAAATAAATTGAATTCTGTTGACAGAACTGCCTTTCTTCTCTTACTCAAACTCCAAATTATTTAGAATGTGAGAAAAAGAAACCCATATAGAATCCTGAGAATTCTGCACATTTTGTAAATATGGAAGACTGGAAAATTCTGCATGTTGTCAGCTTTCTGTTGCACATAGAAACTTTACTGTCATCAATTTAGCTCTGATAAATTGCCTCCTTCAGCGATAACTCTTTTCACTTTATTTCCAACTTCAGACGTAATCTTCCCACAGACCACTTGTAAATGCAATGGTTTCTGTTCAGTTATTTTACTATCTACCCCTACCATGCTTCTTCTGAAAGCCTTTGTATTGAATAAGCTGTTCACTTATTCTAGCCTGTACACTAGAATGACCCAGAAACTGAGAATTCACCTTATTTTTTCATCGTCAGCAGTCTTCCTCTAAAACAGCTATCACTAGAATTGCTGATTGCTGATTCCAGTTTTACGACTTTCATTCCATGTTTACCTATTTCTCTTTATCACAACTGTTCAGCATCAGATTTAAAAATCCATTCTTTCTTCAGATCCATTTTACCTTTAGTAATTAACATTATTCTAGAATGTCACATTTCAAAGGTTATCTCAAGAACTTCATACTTTTTTTCCATCTTGGAAAACTACTACAGTACACAGATGCAATTAAGATATCAGCCTTGAGGCAGGACATCTTGTTCACTGCAAACCAATGTCCCACAAACCATTCATTTAACCTAGTTCCTACTTTAAGAAAATATTTTAGGAGATTGATTTGCAAGATATCCTTTCTAGTGCTTATTATGGTATAATTAGTAAAAAATTAAATCCAGATTAATTATGAACTCATCCACTACTGTTGATATGTAGCATTCTTCTTTAAATTCAGAGGATGAATTTTCAAATCTAAATCTTTCTTTTCTTCCCACTTGCGGCCCTCCATGATAGCCTGTTCTTCCTTTTTCTTTTCCTCCCAAATCCATCAACAACACGTCCAAATAAACACTTCATAGTAACTTATGTTTTTAGCTTGTCTAGGCAGATAAATGCTATCTCAAATTAATGCCGAGTACTCATGGATGTAATAGTTTACTTTGCTGCTGTAGTTGTACTTTCAAGCACAATGCTAGCATATAGTGTGTAGGTTATTTAGTAAAATGTTTCATCTCTTTGTATACTTAAAATTGCTTTTTGCCACCATTCACTGGTTAAGCAAGAGTGCATATTAGTTGTGAAACTACAAGTGAATGTGCCATAAGTGTCATCAGAAAACTCATGCAACTATATATAAATATGTGAGTATTTACATTTACTCCTACACTGTTCTGTTCTTTTTCTTTTCCTTTTTCTTTTTTGGCACAGTGTTCTAGTTCTGTGCTTACTGGAGACTGCAGTGGATACAGACTGAGGTCAGCAGAGAAATTAATATGATTTTAATGGACTCTAGATCAATTCCATACCTTGTTAACCCTGAAACATACATTTTACTTTAGAGGTATTGTCAATTACTCCAAACTTCGGCAATCCGTTTGAAATATGAACAGGGTTGGTGTTTGTTTTTTTTTTTTTTTCTGCTTTATTTTTCAATAACTTTATATCAAGGAGTTAAGGTTTTGACTTTCTTTTTTATTTTGTTTGCTTCTTTTTTTTTTTTATTTTTCCCCTTCTGTTTTCTGTCTTAGAGGTTTTTATTTTTTTTTTTTTTCCTAAATTTATTTCTTGTTTTGCTTTCAGGTTTGGCATTCTCAGAAAGCACAGTGCTTGAGTTTCTGACTATTGTAGTTAGTGTCAGCCCTCTTTTTCTTCTTGTGCTGATCCAATTTTTAAGAGCCACACCAGCTCTCTCAGCAGGTGACTGCTGACTTGTACTGCTAGAAAATCATGGCTTTCAAGACAGTCAGTAAATTCCAGAGGAAGAAAGTTGCCTTGTGGCAGTTTTAATGACCTAAATTGAATTGGTACAATTGGGTGAGGAAGGCATGTGCATTACACAGCCGATTAAGAATTGCATAATCTATAATTCTATTACACCAGAGAGTGTCAAGTGACTCTTCATGTCAGTAAATGAGGACAATATATTTAGCAGCATGGAAATTTACACTTGAGGCTCTTTTTCAGTGTTTTACGGCTACTGTAATTTTCACCAAAACCTGATATGCCAGAGTAAATAAAAGGATGACAGAAATATATATATTAAACCCAGGACAGCACCAAGTTGTTATCTATCTCTATTTCCTGACAATAAGTCATTGCTATTTTATTCCCATGGTACTAGTTAGGAGTGTTCTGAAGAAGTGACACCAATATCATGACTCAATCACTTTCAAAGCAGACTGCTGGGGAATATCCTGAGACTTCAAAATGTACTTTAGAAAAAACTTTATTTTTTTGTTAAGAAGAAATATATTAAAACTGTCATGTATAATTTTACAGGGTACATTATCAGAGAACTTTGGCTACTTTAGAGGTACTTTGTCAGGTTATGTTATTAGTGTGCTTAGATTCTTCTTTGTTCCCCTTTTGGCTGTGATGGGACTGTTGCTTAAACGGGACAACTCACCTGTGCAAAAGTAGGCATGGCACAGGGTAAGGGACATATGGGGTTTGGGATGAAGGATTTTGGCTGAGTTACAATACATAGTGAAGTATGTGGGATGTTTGTATGTGTACAGAGGAGAGAGACAGAAAAGAATATGTTCCACAAAAAGTTGCGTAATTTTATTTTGATTCCAGAGAAAAAGGATACAGAGAGTACTTTTTTTAACAGAGAGAAACTGTTTGTTCTTCCTTTGCTTCTAGTGGTAGTCCTTTCCTGCCATGTAGGGCAGATTGTTAGGTTACACACTAGAAGTGCTGAAATCCATACTCTGCCCTTCTTACTGAAGCAAAGCTGTCACTGATTTCAATGACAGCTCTGCCTGATTAAAGAGAATTGAATAGGGCCCTGAAGCAATGGTGTTTTGTCCTTGTCTTTGCTCTTCTGGCCCTTAACCATTTCTTTTAAAGAGCTTGAAGCAATAGTGGCACCAGCAGTGTTTCAGGTGAACAAGCAAAAGGATAAAAAATTATGAGGAGTTGTTTCAAGCACTATTACAAGAAAAGCCAATATGTACCGCATTGAAAGAATTGAAAAAAGAAGAATGCATAGAAATATTTTTCAAGTTCTGTAGGGTTTTAAATACATAAAACATAAACATAATAAAAATATATAAGCTTTGTTACTACTGTTTATATTCATATGAATATGCTAAGTGGAACACCATGCATATGCTTATTTCAAGGTTATAACCACTGCATTGCTAACTCCATCCCAGTATTGACAGACCTTAAAAATATGATGGTTTACATTTTTCTTTTTTTTAATTGTCACACTGGATTTACTAAATAAAATGCCAATTACCCTAGATTGTATAAAGAGCTGAGGCAGGGATTGTTACCACTAAGAACCTAACTCTTCACAATATTAACTGAGAAATATGATTGAATAAAGGTGCATTAATCAAATATTGGACTAGTGAAGGTTTAAACACAAAGGTCCACAGCAGTGGAACTGATATAACTGAGTATAAATACTTATATTAGAGTCCATCACTCTACAGTCTTGTAATCAAGTAAAAATCAAATGTTTTTAATGTGTGATTAATACAATTCATATCCTTGCTTCCAGGTAGAAGTATCACCATATATACAGAAAGGAAGCTATGCTGACTAGCTCAGAGAAGAATCATGTACAATCAATTAGATGAATATGTTTGAAATGCATATATTATTATTTAGAGCTGCAGAATCATAACTACTGAAGGTGGTTTGGTCTTGAACAGTGAGACTGACTGTTAAATAAGAGAATAAATCTAGCAAGCTTGTTCCTGTTCCTCTTTTTCTCCATTCCTCTAACAACTCATGCCCAGTCTCAGAAGTCCCCAGCACAGGAAATTCCTGGCCCCAGCTCTAACATTATAGTGACCTTCCTTGCAGGCTAGCTGGTATTTATGAGACAAAGTACTGTTCTTTCCTCCTGATAGGATTATACATTCAAAAATGTTTACCAGTATCTACAAAACAAAGCTACGTGTATTATTTCACTCAAAAGATAGAGAAAACATGAAGCAAAGGGTTAAATCAATAGTTTTGTTTTGGTTTTTTGGGGGGTTTTTTGTTTGTTTGTTTGGTTGGTTTTTTTAAATATATGTGTTAAAAAGCCTCCTTGGTGTCATATACTTGGGTACACCTATAAGGCAAGTCTGCCATACTTTTTTTTTTTTTCCCCCCAGTCACAGCCCATTTCATTTAATATTCATACAGCTTTCACTTGAATGCCTTTTCCAATTCTCTCTTTCAGACTTCCACCTCTTAGTCATATCTGTCTGTTTAGACCAGAAGGATAGCTCAAAGGTCCTGATTCTGGAAGATGATGGAAAGCTATTTTGACTGGATAAAACCAAATAAGGAATAGAGTTCCTCCAATGATACCTTATTCCCATTACAGTTTTGGCTTTTCTTTTAGGATCAAAAGACATAAACCAGCACCTGAATGAGCTGGATGTGGTCTGTACATTCAAGCAGGAGATTGTGACATAAAAAAACACAAATGTATTTGGTATTTCAATGAAACCTACACTGAGATTCTTTGGTTTTCTCTAATATTTGGCAGAGTTAGCAGAGCTGTATTTCAACCTTGTCTTCCACCCGCATAGCTTTTTTTGGTGTCTTGATGATCCCATCAGATTAAGCTATCATGACTCAATTTATTTCCACCTGTATTTTTTATGCAGTCATTTTTCAGCAAACCCATAAAAAGAAAAAATAATTCACTCACTGCAGCATGGATTCATGTTTCCCAAATCATATAACCATTCACAGAGCTGGTTGCAATTTATAGACTGGTGTGTTGTGGGTAACATTATTTCTACTAGAAGAATGTTTTTATGTTGCACCCAGTAGAATAACGTTAATGCATTGCTTAGCGTTTTGAATAATTTTAGCAAAGGAATAATTTTAGCACTATAAACTTACTCGAGATGACTGTTTCCCCATGAGATCTTCTTTATGGCTCTGCTCATAAAATCATTACATATCTTGTTGACTTACTTCTCTAGCTTTCTTTTCATAGTAAATATAAAGGAAAATGAAGTGAATTAAAAGGTGTATTCCTCAATGAAAAATTTAAAGGTATTCACAGAACACATGCTACAAAAAATCTTTCAGTTGAAGCTTATTTAATATTCCTGGTTTGACTGAAATTCTTTGTAAGGAGTTGTCAAAAGTCTGTGCATTTCTGATCTCCTACTTAAGTCCTCACATGTATACTACTGCCACTTAAGGGTTAAGCCAGGACTTAAAATATCCTTAGAACTTCCACATATCCAGTGTATAAAACTGATTATCATTCGTGAAGTACACTTAGGGTTAAATAAATATATCCAACACGATTATATTTAACAGTTTCAAATTTCTACAGACCCTATTTGGAAACTTGAACCTGGAAGGGATAGCTTAATTCATTGAGTATATCTTCTTGATCTGGCATTAAACCTCTTATCCTTCCCATAAACACAGAAATCTCTGTATTATAAGCAGCTGCATTTTGATTACTTTGTTTGTTTTGGGGGTGGTTTTTTTGGTTGGTTTTGGACTGGGTTTTGTTTGGGTTTTTTTGACACTGGTTTATTTTTGGCTTAAATTATTGTCTTACCTCTGTGTGACCTACCTATAACAGATTTCATTTACTAGGTTAAATGAGCCAAGTTTCTCTTCTCTTCCCTTGTAAAACACTTTCCATTCCTGTGTCACAACCAACACACCACGGTTATATTATCTCTTCTTCTGCTTGATTCCATTTCACTTCTCTTTCTCAAACCTGGTTTACCAGAACTGTACCTTGATTAATATATTTGATGGAAGTAATATTTCCTTAATTCTACTGAAAAATTTATCAATTGATGCATTTCTCTACCACAGATCGAAAAGGCTGGCAGTTCACAGAATTCCTATGACTAAACTCTTGTCCTTCTTTTCCTTATCAATTTTCAGCTGATCACTCTGCTGATAAAAACTTCTGCTTATTAAGCACAAATTGTGTGACTTTATATCTGTGGTACACACATTTCATTTTATTTCTATTACCACAATTCTCAAGGTCATCAAGTTCTTTCTAGAATATCCCTAACTGTTGCTCAATAATATTTCCAATATAATGTATTTGAAAGCTTCATTATTATGTTTCTAATATCCATGCCAAGAGCATTAATGAAATTATTAAATAAGACTGATCCCTGGGCTGATCTTTGATCTGCTGGTAAACAGTCTGATACTTTTCCTTTTTAGTATTACCTATTTACGTTGTGCATGTTACAAGCTGCTTATGCACGCTATAATTCCTATATAATTAATGTGTGGACATTTTACACATATAAAACTAATATTTCCCATGTTGTACCACATTAAACACTTTACTGAAATTCAGGTTGATGGTGTTTATCAATCCTCTCCCATCCCCCCCCCAATATAATTTTATTGAAGAATGTTGGTAAATTAATCTATCATAACTGAACTTTCCAAGCTTGTGTTGCACTTTCTCTCTGTTTCTGTATACATCCATATATTGTCTTCTTCTTTACAGTCATCTCTATAGTACAGGATTTTGAGTCTTACTGAGATCAAACTTATATACATATAATGACTGAGAACATAATTTTCCTGATTGCAAGAGAAGGCACAAAGCTTTTAGTTTCTCCATTTTATAATACATTACTGACATCATGAAATTATAAAAATCAACTGTCATCAAACTTGAAATTCCATTTTTCTATCACCTTTAAGACTTAGGTGCCTTTTCTCCACTCCTCTCAGAAATCTCTGTGTTTGCATGTGACTTTCTATTGCTATGATCCTATCACTCAGTCACATCTTGTTAGATCTGATCCTTTTTTTTCCCCAAGACATACATTTATTTTCCAGCAAAATCAATGTCCCCCTGCCTCTGGAGAAATTCACATTATCTAGTAACTTCCACTTTTAAAAGAATGGGACATACAAACTGATAAAGAAAGAAGACAAGTCCCACTGCAATACAAATAATACTACAACATTTATCCTTAGGAACTCCAAGCATCCATGAAATATCAAGCTCTGTAACTCCTCATTCTCAATGATTTTAATTACCATTTTGGCTTATCAAGCATTTTCTCTTGTAAGTTTAAAAACTATGGCTTTGGCTTTATTACAATTTGTTTCTGTGTTATTATTAGAAGTTAATTTTCACTTACTAGCCATTCAACCCTGTACTGTCCTTAAAATAAAGAAGATTGTTTCTGGTTCAGTGATTATTTGATGAAGAAATGTGTAGTCTCTTTTCTCTGTGAATTTTTTGGCAATTAATGGAAATATTTCTCAATTTGAAGCTTAATTAAAAGTTGGTTTAAATTTAAAAACAACTTGCTAAGCTTCACAGGGAAACTTCTTCAACTTTTCCCAGAGTTTTCTAAATGTATTTCTCTCTCTTCCATACTAATATGTATTTTGTGTCTAAATGTTTTTCCTCTTCAGAGCAATCACATTAGGAGTTAGATCAATCTTATATATCACTCATATATTCTTGTATATTACTGATCTAACGTGACCATAATTTTTTTACATGATAAGGCTTATTTGCTTACAGAATGTTGTTGGGTACCTGTGCCCACAAATCAACCAAATAAACTCACACAAACCCCCAAAAAACCCCAAAACCTCACCCTCACAAGAATATGAATGAAATGTGCATTTTTATCTAGTTACATGAAAAATTACGAAAAAAATGAAGTCTGTCTATATATGGGCTAGAAATACTTAAACTTGTTTCATTTTTGGGGTGCTTGGTTGTTTTTTGTGGTTTATTTTTTTGTGTGGGTTTTGTTGTTGTTGGGTTTAGTACTTTATAGGTATGCAGAAAATACTTATTTTGTAAGAATATCAGGAATATCAGTGTATTTTTATTATAGGACATATATGGCCAGTCTCATGAGACATTCTGGTTGGATTCTATATACTACAGAAAGTCACTTCTATGTATTATTTCAACTAAAGCATAATATGCCTTTAGTACCATCATTTTGGTGAGCTTTATGAGCTTTAATTTTTTTTTTTTTTTAAACTTTAAAATTCTTCCTATTTCCATATCAAGAATATGAAAAAGCTAAGGGACAAATAAGCTTGAGGGGTAATTTTCAATTTCTACTTGAAGTAGGAAAGGGGAAAAAAAAACAAGACAGACCTGGCATCTAAGTATCTACTGCTTCCTTTAAATTATAAGATTACTACATATTACGAATTGCCGCACTGCAAAACAAAAAATACTTTAAAGTGCTTTTATTTTCATACCTTTCAATGTAATATATAGGTTATGAAATATTTGTAATGTTTGTTTTATATTATCTCCAGTCACTTTACTGGTACTTCCTAAGCAATTCAACAATACAAGATTTTTGTTTGTTTGTTTTTCCACAGCTGAAAACAAGACAAAAGGAATACTTGATACAAATTTTTCATGGTAATTGTAGTCTTCTATTTTCTTTTTACGTTCTAATTCCTTTTATAGTTCATTCCTTGTAAGTCCAGTGCTTCCATTTCAATAAGAATGGCATCATTATGCCATTACTTTAATTATGATATTCAATATACTATCAAAATGAAAAGTCAGTATATTTTTCCCAAGGGCTGTTCCAGTTCTGTAGAGTGCATGTTTGAAGTTCAGATACATTTTTAAGTATATAGCAGTGAAAGACTATCATTTGAGAATTAGTGATTTACTCTCTCTATTTATTTATATATATATTTATTTATGGCCAAACAGAAGGTTTACTTTATTTTTTCTTGTATTGTGTACACACAGGTCATGGTTATGAATAAGTCATAAACAAATATTGGCACATTAAATTAAAAATTAAAAGAGAGGTATTTCTGTTATTCTAGATCTTTGGGGGTAAATACCCAAAACACATCCTTTAAAAAGAAACTTTTTTTCTAATAATCAGACCTTAGAAGCTGTGGGTAACAATGATGAAACACACTATTGGAAATACATGTTTCTTCACAAGGTCATCTTCACTTCTTCCATTTCATTCATTTTGTTATTGCAACACTAGTGAATTATGATTACCTGTTTGTAAAGTACATGGCTGGGGAATGGGTCTTCAAGGGACGATGGCGCTGAAAACTAGGTGCAAAATCACAGGGCTATCACAGTTAATTAGAAAGAAGCAAGCAGACATAGTAACTGTGGGTCAGAAGGTATTAAAATTTTTCCCTTGAGAAACACTTTTAAACAAATGAAGAAAAAAAAAGGCAAAACAACATTACTTCTTTTATGATCTTTCTCATTTAGAATTGGGTGTTGGGACACTGTTGGTCAAAACATAAATACCTACATGAGTGGTAGTGTGAGGCTCCCAAAATACCTGTGCTTATTGAGAGGAGTTAATGACAAAGCCTGAAATGGATGTGAGCTTACATTTTCCATTTTTAGTTGAATCTTCTGTTTTACTGCAACAGTAGCTCCAGCATTTGATATCTCTCTTTTTTAAAAAGCACAAGCTACTATTATTTTTACTGTTCAGTGCAGTAGCTTGGGCTTGAAATGCCTTTGACCTTTCAGTTGTTGGTCAAGGTTCCCCAAATTCTGGAATGTAGTGTATGTTGTCTGACTAAAGGTCTCTTATCTGTTCATTTATTTATTAATTTTTATAAAAGTTCTCAGTGCAATACCCAGAACACTTATTTTAATATATTTAATCTTATGATATTTGTCAGTTACAGGGTAGTAATGCCATATCTAACCAGGTAAATCTGAAGCCCTTTTTATTTTTACTAATTCTCTCTCTCTTCCATTTCTAGCCCTCATTGTACCAACCACAGCAGAATTCATCTCACCTAACCTTAAACTTCTTAAATTCATTATTTAATCTTAGTTCCCTTTAGGAACAATGGAAAGAAATAGGAGCACTTCATGTAGTAATTTCTGTGTTCAGAGTTGCTTGTCTCTTGTCAGTAGAGGAAGTTCAGTTCAAGCTACGTACATATGTGGTGGGTCAAACATGGCTAACTGCCAGACCCCCACCCAGCTGCTCTTTCAAAGAGGACTGGGGAGAAAATAAGATGCAAGAGTTTGCAATAAGGACAGGAAGTTCACTTACCAATCACTTTCTCCTCACGCTTTTCATCTACTCTAGCATGGGGTCTCAATTGGCTACAGTCCTTCAGGAAATATCTGCCTGGTCTGGTATGGGGTATTGTGTGAGATGCAGTGTGGATGGATATCTGTTCCACAATGGTCTTCTCCACAGGCTGCAGGAGAATCTCTGCTCCAGCTTCTGGAGAACCTCCTTAAAAAAGATGCTATCTTTATAAAGCACAGATAGTGGTATTGAAACAAAAAGGCAGTTAAAAGATTTAAAATAACTTTTAGAATATCAAGTATCAGTTGGAGAAGACACTGCTGAGGATGTCCTTTACTTAGTAAAACAAGACTTAAGAAAAAAAATGTTTTTAATTATTCTAAAATATTTCTTAGCATTTTCTGACTGTACTAGAGTCAGAAAACATCCCCAACTGATTTCCATGTTAATCTCAAATCTGGTTAACAATACTTTATACAGTCCCTCATTAATGTTATAGAAATATTGAGTAAATAATAAATTCCTTTCTTTGTTATTAATATATTTAGTAAATAAGGCTGCTGATACCAACTGTAGGTATAAAAGCTCTTGATATATCCCTCTGGATTTTTTTACTCATCTATTCCACCTTTAAAAGCAGTCTAGAAATGTAAATAACAATTGCACTAGGACCGGATATCTTGGAGAATTAGTAATCAGATTCAGAGACTTTTCTTTCTTTTTTTTCCTACTAATCTAAATCTAGCTTGACTTGTTACCATTGTTAGATAGAAATTCAATGGAACATGCTTATTTGATATGGTTATGTGTGACCTTGGACCATGGCACAGCCTTCACCTGTAAAATTATTCTGTACCTAGTAGCATAAAGTTGTCATAGACTGAATGGATATAGATAAAGAATTAGGTTTTTTACCCCAGTCTCACAGAGCAGAGTGGGAACCTCATGCTGCATCTCCCCATGGTGAAAATAAACAGTAATTCTTTTCTGGGGATGACAGGTAAATGTTTTCATGAGCATGAAAATTCACCTGTTTTAACAGAGTGAAGGAGGGCGATACGGCAGAGGGAGCTCTGACAGCAGCAGGTAGAACAGTAGTGGTACAAACAATGTCAAACTTGAAAGAAGCTACATTAACAAGTTAATCTCAAACAAGTAACCGCCTTTGGGAAGACTCTTTAAAGGAAAAGTGCAGTTAACAGTCTAGCTGTGTCTCCTCTCATTTATACATTTTTTTTTTTTAAACAGCCCTCTTGTTCAAAAACATCCTCATTAACTTTATTTTCTATTTTCAGCATACATTTATTACAGCTGCTTTATCCCATTCAGTTTAAAATGTCTTCTTTCAATTCATTCCTTGGCTTTGCAAACAACAGTAGCTACAATGCAGAATTTTGCTGAACATATTCTGAAAGTGCATGTGATGTTCATATCTCCTTTGTCTAGGTTGACAGCCATATCCTCTGAGAATTCCAATGAGTTAGTGAGTCTTTACCTCCCTTGTCTCTCCTTAGGCCATTTAAAAATAATGACATTATGTTGGCTACTCTCCACTCCTCTCAAATTTCACTTGATCTATTTTGAAGAACAGAAGTATATAAAAATGACTGCCAAAGCTGCTTCAATTTCTCTCCTCACTTCCCTAACCCTTTTGGACATACATTGTTTGGTCACGACCCTATAAATTTTAAAAGCCATTTCACCTTATAATAACCATACCTGACATACTCTGTACATATCCTAATTCCTAATAACCTATCTCCATAAATCTGATTTCATACGTAGTCAAATATCTACTCTCATCTTTTATAGGGGCATATATAACCATTACTTAATGTATCCTTAATCCCCTCATATGCTTTCTAGGGGATAGGTTGCAACATTAAAGTTTCTTTCTGCAATGAGGAAATGTCTAGACCTCAGGACTGTGCTAGAGAATTAGTTTTGATAGAGAATTGCAACAATTTTTCTGTTTCTTTCTTGCTTTATAGAAGAAGAAATCAGCAGCTGAATTATGTCTGTGATAGACATTTGTTTCTTCATGACAACTCGCTGACCAAGAGACGTTCTCCTCAATGTCCTGCAGCGTGCAGGTTTGTGGCCCTGTCAGGGAAACAAAATGTGCTTCATATTTCCCTGCTTCGGCACATGGGCATGTCAGAATCATAGTGATTAGCCCTTGGAAGGACCTCAAGAAGCGATGTAGTCTGTCCACTTGTCCCAGGGTAAAATCATAAATACCAAAGCCTGTCTGTGTTATCTATACTTAATAGCCTTCAGTCATGGAGGTCCCATAACCTTCTTGAGAAATCTGTTCAATGCTTATTTAAATTTATCTTTACAACCTTGCCTTAATTTTATTCTGTAATTCTTAAAAACAAGATTAAATAATAAAATATGCTACTTCATACATTACAACAATTGAAAAACCTCTTAATGCTTCTACATGTGAGACACTGATTACGCCTAACAAAAGTTAAGAGACAGAGCCTGGGGCTGATCCTAAACATTTACGAGATCTATTTGATGTGAGCTGTCCCACTGAAATCAAGAAGACAGCTGATTATAAATATTTTATATTGTTGTCTACCGATGGGTTTTAGCTGTCAGAGTTTTCAGTATTGAGCAGTATGCTAATCCTGAAGTACTTTTATGAATACAACACTGATCCTAGCTGGATCATGTGCAGGAAATGAAACTAGAGCCTCTGATTCTAACAGACAAAGCTGTTACTATCTGAGTCACGTTCTTAGCTATATCCACTTGAACGCATTATTACATTAGGAAATCTTTGTATGTGTCTTCTCTTCCAATCACTGGACAAAGCCAAAAATGTTGTTGGCATGACTGCTTGAACCTAATGCTATGTATTTAAAAAAAAATCCAACAAAACTCTCTGTTCCAGACACATGAGTTAGTATCATGTAATGGTCAATGTCAAATAACAATCCACTGTGGATCATCAAAGCCACGGAATTTTCCACTGAGGCAAGGGTTCACCACAGTTACTTCCCTGAGACCACAGACTGAGGCTGAATACCTGTGCAAGTACCATAAGACACCTGACAAATGCTGATTCTTTACTCTGCTGTAACTATTGTGTTTATTTTCTATGAACTTCTGCTTGAGCTTCATTAGGTGCAATGAAAATCTACAAATTAAAAAATTAAATAATAGAATTCAAACATTGATTATGGGCACCCGCTTCTGTTCCATTTTTAAGCTGTATTGCAACCTATTTAAGACCATTTTTAAAAGCATAAAATTTGTCCTGAAATTCTACACTTTCTAAAGACAGTAACCATTCAGAAAGTTTGCCTCTGCCTCTTACATTAAAGATTTTAATGGTTACTGAGTAGGCAAGCCATGATGTCCCTTTGATAAGGTAGAAAGAGGAAGATATGATGAATTTTATCTACCAAACGCATGGCCTAAATTCTTGTCTTTCCTTTTTCTCTGATGTCAGCTCATAAAAGTATTTATTTTTTTAAACCTTCACCCACTTTTTATTTTTTCACATCTTTCTCTGCATTAAGTCACAGAGAAGAGGACCAAAGCAACATACTCCTTTGTCATTTGTTCCAACTGCAGCTTTAATTGCATTGCTCTATATAACTGACCTTTGCCTTGCATTGCTTTGCATCTTACAGCCCAGGTTGTCTTTATGCTTCACCAATAGATGTGTCACATGCTAGATTTCTGAAAATCACTTGTCACACTTGAAGCAAAATAGTTACAGAAAAACAGACACCTGTCAGAGCTCATAGGAGGACTAGCCATATGTTATAATCTGTTGTATCACATTTTTAATGTAAAATTTTAATGTAAATTTTTTTGTTATATTAAAAAGGGTTACTGCCCAATCATACCAAAAAATGTACATAAACCAAGGAAATATGACTCATTTGAAAGCCATGAACTTATTTTTAGTCTAAATAGTGTATTATCAGGCCCGAGAGTTATAAGTCCAGTTGCAACTGTGTTGGCACTTACAGACAAAATTCCTTATTTTTTGTAGCTTATCCTAGATAATGATACAGTTCAAACTTAAAAGCACACACTTATCTATCCCTTTTTCTGTGGTTATGGTGTCACCTCACACTGAGAGGATAGACAGGTTCTTTTAGGGATCCCTGGCAGAATGATGATGGCACTAAATCATAGTTACAATTAAAGGTCTATTTTTTAACAAGATTTAATGATTAGTATAGTGCAGAATTTATGATTAGAATGGCACAGGATTTCTACAAGCTGAATCAATATAGTACAGTCTATAAGTAGCATAGTACAGCATTTATGATGCAACTTAACTTAGGAATTCTAATCACTTAGACCCTAACTAACTTAATTTACAATTTCTAATCACCTGGACCATCTGTGGGTCAGGTCAGATCGTAACACGTGGTTTGTTGTATCAATGTAGAAATCATATCTAGACTCAAAAATCATATAAAAGAATTCAAGCCACTCACTCAATCCTTGCAGGAAGCAGAGGTTATTGGAGGCATACCTGGCTATGTGGGTGTCACAAGTCTCCAAGAGTAGTTCCAGTCCAAGTTCCCCACTTAGAAGTGGTAACCGCTTGATTTTGTAGACACATGGTTGGCTAGGTGCCTGGGACATTCAAAGCTTATAAGAAAAGGAATAATTGGCCTGGCACCCAGTAATCTTGAGGCATGTAGGGTGAGGAAGAGACCTGTTATGCCTACTTGGTTCACAGGACATTCAGGGCCTGATAATGAAAGGAAAGTGAAGGAATATCAGAAGGATATTGACCATTTGGAGGAAGTCCAGAGGAGGGCACGAAGATGATCAGAGGGCTGGAGCACCTCTGCTATGGGGACAGGCTGAGAGAGTTGGGCTTGTTCAGCCTGGAGAAGAGGAGGCTCCGAGGAGACCTCATTGCAGCTTTCCAGTGTCTGAAGGGGGCCTACAAGGGTACTGGGAGAGGACTTTTTACAAGAGCCTGTAGTGATAGGACAAGGGGTAATGGGTACAAATTGAAAACAGGGAGGTTTAGATTAGATATCAAGAAGAAATTCTTCACAGAGAGGGTGGTGAGGCACTGGAACAGGTTGCCCAGAGAAGCTGTGGATGCCCCATCCCTGGAAGTGTTCAAGGCCAGGCTGGATGTGGCTTTGAGCAACCTTGTGAAGTGGAGGGTGCCCCGGCCCATGGCAGGGGGGTTGGAACTAGATGATCTTTAAGGTCCCTTCCAACCCTAACCATTCTATGAATATATAAATTGACTGCTTGCCTTTTCAAATAATGTTAGTTATGCTAATCACATTACCAGGGGTCAGGTTCAGGGGGTACTGGTCACATATGGTCACTCTTATACTCCTTGGGTCCCAGCGCCAATGAAACTAGTTTTCTTCAGGAATAAGAGACAGATCATAGAAAATGACCATCCCAAGTTCATTGCTAGGAGAACTCTGATGATAATGTTAATGATATTTTCCTCCTTATTTTGATGACATTGAAGTAATTTTTACAGTTTTTTGATAGTACAATCTGCTTACTTGTTCTTTTCTTCATTGGTTTGCAATTTGATATCATTGTGATTTTAGTATATGTGTTATGTTGTAAATATGTTGGGTATTTGTTCTTTGTTCTCTTTCTTGTGTCTATGTCTAAGGTTTTATTTGCTTCCCAAAATTGGACTATCAACAGACAACACTATCTTGTTTTGGGACATTGCATGTTGTAGACGTAGTTGCTGTTCACTTCTTAAAATTAAATAATTATCCAAAGCCACACCTAATATAAATAATTTCCTCAGTAAATTTGGTAGCATTTAATAATAGCTGGGGATCTTCCCTAGTTGCTATACACTTAGACATGTATATCGGGTTATGTAGTGCTTGTAAATAACTGACAACAAGCTAATTGATGGCACGTGGTAAACTATTTCGTTTTTCTTGGAAGAATAATCATGTAATCACCTGAATCCGAAATTCATTTGTAAACTAATTTAATGAGAAAACTGTTGTAATGGGCTGGATTAACTGCTAGTTCTCAAACAAATAAACAAACACACACAGAAAAATAAAACCACAAAAAAACCACAAAAAACCCAAACCAAACCCACAGAGACTTTGAAGGTTGCTAGGACAAAGTGATAAAAAGAGAAAATAAAGAAAAGCAGTGGTCATTATTTTTATATCTTATTCATTTTTGTCTAAAATGAAGCAAATATCAGATTACATTTTGTTGGAATTTTAATGAGTCATTAATGTGACTGAGATTCTATGTACCTCTTACTGTCTTTGCTGAATGAGGAAATCTGACAAAATTTCTCATATAAATCACATTTAAGTCATAAAACATAAAACTTATTCCTTCTAAAATTATGTTGAAAAACTGGAAGAAAAGAATTATGCCTGAAGGATGTCTGCAGACTTCTGCGATTCTAACAGTTATTTAACTATGTTGTGTACTTTCTTCTGTCTCTGACTTCTGCTAAGCTGTACATTTGATTTGTTCCTATTAGACTCATCAACAGTATAGGAAAAATGCCAAATTTATAAAGATAAAATTCATTTATTTGGGTACACAGTCATTCATTTTAATTATGTCTGACATCTTCACCATTATATAAACAGTTTCCCAGAAGAGAAACTCACATTCTGTCTCCTTTAGGAATCCTTCATTGAAGGAGACTAGTTATTTCAGTCCTCCGAGGAAGCTAATAGTGTGTCGAAGCATCATGAAAAATAAAGAATAATGACTTGTATTCATCAAGAATAGGGAAATACCACACTGTCTTGCCTGATAACCTTAACTCCTAATGCTGTTTTCTTGAAAGGTGTAGACTATAGCACATAAGATCTTGAAGCAGAAGATGTATAAACTTTTAACAGAAGAGGTGTTTTTTTTAAATACTTTTTCTGCCTTCACTGAAATCAGTGACAATTTGTCACTCAACTCAAAGAGGAATTATATTAGACAATTTCTTTTTATTTCCTATGGGGTATATTTTTTTTTGGTCTTTTCCCCTCAAAGAATAAGTACTTCATGTTAAAATTCCCCAGTTTTTGGAGGGTAGAAGTTAAAAAGAAAATTTTAACCTTAGAAAATACTGTTACATAGCTACATATATAGGATTCATAAGCATTAGGCTACAAAGTCTCTGTAAAAGTAACATATGCCTCAAAATCATTTCAAAAATAAAAATATTCAGAGGAGTAGTAGGATTAGGGAATAAAAATGTTATCTTCATGTACTGTCCTCACCTCAGAGAAGATCATTGTTGAATCTGTATCTTACACAGACCATCTCGAACTACAGCTTGAACTACAAAAAAAAATCTCCTGTCTTAATCTTTCCCCGCTTAATATTTCTGCAGAATGAAAAGTTTTTTTTTAATTAAGGAAGATAAGTGTAAATGGTCTACAAACAATTTTGATTATTAAAAGATTGAGTGATTCTGTAATGACATTTTTCTTTCTGTCTTTTCTCTTTATCTGTGTGGTCTTTGAGGCAAAGACTTTCTCTTGACTTGGAGACAAAATCAGGCTTCATCATTTGATTCGAGGAAAAATATTTGTAGAAGTATTGAGAATTATGATGATGCAGCTAACACAGAGGCTATGAACAAATTCAATGCCCTAATGTAGACAACTATAATCAGAGGATTGGACTACATTTCAGTAACAATGCTGGCACTGTAGTTGCCAGTGAGCTCGTAACTGCTTGATTACCCATGCTTGACCCTTGTGATGAATATGCTGAGCCATTGTCAGATGACAGATTCAGATGGCAAGGGAACAAGCAAAATAATTACTTTCCTGAATTAAATTTTTCATCAGAATTGTAATTAAAAATAAAAATAAACAATGCCACTGGGAGTTGAAAAAAGCTCAACTAAGTGCCAAATACTGATCTACTGTCAATTGAGTTGCTCTGGCTTCATAGTGAACAGAAATGTGATTTTTTTTCCCACAGTCATATAGATATAGGTTTTATTTTCTTCATATATGATAATTCTAGTCAATAGTTTTATTGTGATATTCAAAACATTATTTCTAAGGGTAGTCTTACTTAATGAATACTTACTTGTTTTTTTTTTTCCAAGTTGAACAAGTGTTTCATTCAAGAAGTGCCAAAAAATGTAGATATCTTCAAATAAATTTTACAATTTCATTATATTTTTTTCTTTTTAACATGGTATAACTTACGCAAGAGATATATTTTAAGTAGTTCCCAAATTAAATGAGAATTTTCCTAATGATTAAAAATGTTTACATTGGACTGAAATAATATTTTCATATTTTTGTTTTCCCAAAGTAGATACTTGGTCTACTTAGTTTGATTATCAAACAAAAAATGTCTACTTTTTCACACTTTTTCAGTGGTAACTTAGTACTTCAATGGCTAATGAGCAAACTGACAGGAAATATATCTTTCCCTTAGGTTGTTCAGGAAGATTAATAAAAAACAAGAACAACAACAAAAGAGCCTCTAACAGATAATCATTCAATTTTTGTTAGGAATTTTTATGGTTGTTAAATGGCAAGTTTCAGATGCAGTGGATGGCCAAGGCTATTAATTTTTTAAGAAAAATTACTGAAGTACAGGAGTTTGAAGCTGTAATTTGCAGTAGTTGTATCTTAACTGCTGAAATACTGAATACTATCAGTCTAAATCTAAATGTTCTGTTAACCATATCCTGATTTGGAATGGGTATGGATAAGAAAAAAACTCTATTTCATCTTCTATATGGACAAACCTCAGTTTCTAAGAAAGGAAAAGTTTAACAGAAAGGCAGTTCTGGTTAACCAACTTATCCTCCAAACTAAATGGCTAGGCAGGCAGTACCCAGGGACAAACAGCAGTGCACACTCTGTTGCTCCAGATGAACAGTCTTGGGAAAATGACATAAATAGGAATCTGTATGTTTGATATTCCTTTACTAGCAGTACACGAATTCTGGACAAGTACTTTAAGTTAGATGACTTCAAGCAGACTAAAGCTAAGTGAGATGAATCGTAAGTCCATTCTCAGTTTGTAGCTAGCTCAAGATACATGAATTCCAATCCCCTCCTCATCAATTTAAGCTTCAACTTCCTATACTGTCCTTATACTGTCCTACCTCTTTATGTTACCATATCTTTGAGACAAAGTGCATCTTATTGTATATTAACATGGAACAATTAGGTCTCAGTCTTGATAAGGACCTTGGTGCACAACGGTAGTAAGAATGATTAACCAAATGTAAGCTTGAATGTTATCAGAGGTTAGCTTTTGAATCACTAAATAGCACACAAAAAAGTACAAGTTCAAAAGGCAGCTTTGGGCTAACAGGAAATTCTACAACACACCAGACAGCTGAATTTTTGTTCTGTCACTTTTTAAAAAATTGAGCCTGCCAAGATTTAATTACATGTGTAGGTTAACACCTCCTGGAGACACTGTGTCTCTTACTAATGAATCAGAGGACACTTAGAATATGCTACCCTATGTGTCAAGCCTGGTGTCTTTTTTATCCTTCTCTTTCTTTCCTGCAGAGTACAGATTAACTTGGCTTTTTTCTCTATGAGACTAGAGCAAAATAGATCCAGAGTGATGGTCTGTGCTTTACTTTGACATCAAAGAAGAAAATGTGTATTTGCAAAACCTCAAGTGATGATATGTTTACTTTTGGATACCTTTAGATTGCGTACTGCAAGCTATTAAAAATCTGAAAGAGGCAAAATACTTCTAGAATGATTCTTAACCAGAAAGTGTAATAAAATCATAAATGTAACTTTGATTCGGTCTAGTCAGAGGTTCAAATTGTTCCTGCACTAAGGGTCCTAAAGGATCCATTAAGGTTTCACTTCACCTAAATATATCATGTTAAATTTAAGCTTTGTATAATTGAAGCTCTTTTGCAGCTTGCTTACTTTTGCAGCTTGCTTACTCCTGTTCTAGGGTTATGAATATCTCTTTCTTTAGATGTAGGAAATTTACTATAAAAACACAAATGCAGGTCCTCGGAGGAAAGGTCTGGTGAGACATACAATGACCTACAGGTCTGTAAAACTAATGTGTACTAGGTAAATTAGTAGATAAAGAACAGCATAGTTGTTATATGAATAAATATAGAATACTTGAAGAAACCAGAACAGCTTTTAGAAAATGAAGTCTTACCTCACCTTGTCAAGCAGCCAGCAAGTTTGAGAATAGGAAAAATCCCATTGAAATCTCTTGTTAGATTACCAAAAGGCTTTTGACAAGAAAAGAATCATAGAAGAACTTTAACAGACATTAAATGAGGATGAAGGTCTTTGTATGGTTGCAAGACAGTAAACAAATAAGGATAAATTATCAGTTTTCACAGTGGAGAGGGCTCACAAGGGAGGTCCACAACAATCTGTGCAAGGTATGCTGATGTGACCTTTGACAACAGTGAATTGATGAAATTTCTGATGGTAGTCTTATTCATGATAGTAAGTACAACGTCTGTCTGTGAAGAATTATGTAAAGTTCCAGTAATACGGGTGGGCAATAATTTAATCAACAACAGAAACTCATTATAAACAAATGTAAAGCAATATACATTAATAAACAAACACATCACTTTGCAAACATAATGATGCGTTCTGAGCTGATCACTGTGACTCAGGACACTGAGATTTGGGGGTTAAGAGACATCTTACCAAATGAACATTTGTTCAATATTTAGTAGCAATAGAAAACCAGCAAAAATTTGTAATGTTAAAAAATATCTGAAACTAATAGAGAACTGTTACACCATAGTATAAGGAATTAGTTTACTATATGAATGGACATACTGGATTCCTAAACGTCAAAAAAGATATATTAAAATGGAAAACTTCAGAAAACTAAATATAGGAAAAATGTGTGAAATTATTTCTGTGTGAGGATGGACTAAGACACAAGTAAACAAACTCTCCATTATGAACAACATATGAGTGCAGGAGGACTTGACAGAGCTACAGGATCAAGAGGGGCATGGAAAATATGGGCAAGGAGGTAATGAGTGTAGGGATTGATTTTCTGTTGTCAAGATGTCTTCTCCCTGAGAATCTGTACTTTTTAAAAGTTTAACAAGTTTGGTGGAGACCTGACAACTAATAATAATAATAAAAAAATAATCACAGAACCTCTGAGGTTTGAAGGGATCCCTGGAGATTGCTTAGTTCAACATCCTTGCTCAAGTAAGGTCAGCTACAGCCTGTTGCTAAGGACCACAGATGAATACTCCACAACCTGTTTGGGCAATCTGTTCTAATGTTCGATAACGCTCATAGAATTTTCTTTTTCTTATACTTATTTGAAATCACCTGTGTTTTAAGATGTGTTTGTTGCCTCTTTTCATGACACTGTAAACCACTGGGAAGAGTCTGGATCCATCTTTTTTACCTACTCCCATTGTGTATTTACACATATAGATAAGACGCCTTGCTGAGACTTCTCCAGGTTTAACAGTCTGAGTTCACTCAGCCTGTACCCATATTACAGATGCTCCAGTCTGCATCATATTCTGGGCTGCATCAGGAGGAGTGTGGTCAGCAGGTTGGGGGAGGTGATCCTGCCCCTGTACTCTGCTCTGGTGAGACCTCACCTAGAGTACTGTGTCCAGCTGTGGAACCTTCAACATCAGAAGGATATTGACCGGTTGGAGTGAGTCCAGAGGAGGCCACGAAGATGGTCAGAGAGTTGGAGCACCTCTCCTATGATGAAAGGCTGGGAGAATTGGGCTTGTTCAGCCTGGAGAAGAGGCTCCAGGAAGACCTTATTGCAGCCTTCCAGTACCTGAGGGGGGCCTACAAGGAAGCTGGGGGGGACTTTTTACAAGGGCCTGTAGTGACAGGACAAGGGGTAACGGGTTTAAACTGAAAGTGGGGAGGTTTAGATTAGATATCAGGAAGAAGTTTTTCACGGAGAGGGTGGTGAAACACTGGAACAAGTTGCCCAGAGAAGCTGTGGATGCCCCATCCCTGGAAGTGTTCAAGGCCAGGCTGGAAGAGGCTTTGAGCAACCTGGTCTAGTGGAAGGGGTCCCTGCCCATGTCAGGGGGGGTGGAACTAGATGGTCTTTAAGGTCCCTTCCAACCCAAACCATTCTATGACTCTATGATCATCTCTGTGGTCCTTTGCTGGATGAATTCCAGTATGTTCATGTCATTTTCATACAGGAAAGTCCAGCTCTGGTCCCAGTACACCAGGTGTATCTCACCAGTGCTGAGTACCAGGGAAGGATCACCTCCCTTGACTTGCCTTGACTTGGCCACTGAGTCCACAGACAGTTAATAAACATACAAATGACATCTCATTTAGGACAATTCTGTACATGAGGTAACAGCCCACCATAACAATGTAACTTATGATACTGAGGCATAATGATCACATCAGTGTTAAAAGGAAGTCAAAAGTTCACATAGCTACTCAACCCAGCAGTTTCTGTACAGGCTAAGGAACAAGCTTGATTCATTTACCCAGATGTCAGTGTTAATTGACATTTGTGATGCCATAGGATATTAGTACTATTGGGAAGGCTAACACACGTGACTTGGAACTGATGAGAGAACTGTGCCCTTTTGAAGCAGAACCTGAAGGCCAGGCACACCACCTTAGGCATCTTAAATGACATTAGACAACTATGTGTGGGCTGACAAGTCATCACAAATGAGTTCATCCTCAATTTATGTGTTTTCTGGCAACAATCCTTGTCTTTCATATTACTTTTTTCATATTACAGAAGGTTGTAAAAGAAAATATATACTTAAATGTAAACAAATCAAACCTTTTCATTATCTTGACTTTGTTGGGGCAACATACTCATAGTTGACAGGAAATAGTACAATAGAAAGACTTTGAATTTCTTTGAAGGAATACTTGCCTCTGCCTGGATAAAAATGTCCAAAAAAAGCAATGTGTGTTTATGTCAAGTTCTTCTAGTTTATACTGCCACAGAAGTTTCAACATGCACCTGTATTAGTCCTAATTCAGAGGAGGTTGTTGAAAAGTTCAATAGTTGTGTCACCAATGCATAGTTCAACAGTCATCAATCAGGCTTGTGGCATGACAGCGTAATTGTGTCCTCTGTGATGCTTACAGATTAGATAACAGTTATTATTGGGGTTTTTTAAATGAGAGTAATGTTTATTTTATCAAGGTAACAACTGCGGTATTTGTTGTGTCAATACTAGTAGTTTTCTTTAATTTTCTTTTACTTCTTTGTTTTTTATTTCCAAGTAGATGGTTTCAATCCGGACATGAAGTGTACTATTGCGATATATGTTTTGGTCTCATACTTTACAAGTGTAACACATAAATTTGTTGGGATCTACAGATACACATGTGCTAACAGTAGTAAGATTAACTAAAATAAAAATACTGGTAATATTTTACAATCACACTTATTTTATTCAATACCTCCTGCACATAATTTTTTATTTTTAGGAAGTGTAAAATAGTTTTATAAAGTGCCATACTGCCACTGTAATACACAGAAACTCCCTAGTTTGAAGACAAAGTAATAATTCTGTTCTGCTTTGTAAAGGGTAATTTGTAAAGTCCTGAATTTAATGCCCTCTCTTGACATTGTCTGTCTGCATAATTTTAGTCTACATTGAATTGCCACAGTTAGCTACCTGATTTTTCTTCAAGGGAAAAGTTCTTGTCCTCAAAACCTTAATCAAAAATATAATAAAAGCAAATAAAGAGATTAGCTCTAAGCATGCTACTTAATCTCTATAATTTCTTTGAGCTGGTTCATAAGATATTCAGACTAACTAAAGATGATTTCAATTGAATTTTGTATACTTTCTACAATTCAGTGAGAGTATATAAGAACAAAAAAGGAAATCAGTCAAAAACCCAAACCCCTTCTACATTCTCAATTTTAGAAATCTAAGATTTTTTTTTTTTTTATTGGAAGGGTCCATAAATGTTCTGGCAGAGACTTTTTTGAACTGATAAAGCAACACTGGTTGTTGATGTTTATTTTATCCACTTCTTCCCACTCTTTCAAAATTGCTTTCTTGCTGGTGAGTCAGTTTGGAGGCAGCATGATAAAATGGACTGTGAATTAGCTGCAGAATAAATATTCTCAATTTGTCTATGTCACTGGCTGCTTTGAGGTAGTAATTGAAGATCCTGGAGCCAGACTCTGATCTTGTTCACATCATCCCAAGTTATGGACAACTCTATGCAATGAAGTCAACAAATATCTGGACCTCTGCATCTTAGCTTTTCTTTTAATAAAATAAAATAAGCATTATAATGTTTATTGACTAATCTCCAATAGTGTTGCAAAAAATAATCTATTGGTACCTTTAATGTGCCTTGGAGTTACTTGTGATTCATGAAGGATTTTGGGGGGCAATTTTATTATATCACACTTGCACTGTGAACCCTCCTTAACAATGAAGCAAGGCTGGCATCTAACTGAAGGATATGAACACAGTAGGAAAGAGAAGAGATTTTTTTAGCATTAAACTGGAAAATATTGAACAAAGGAAAGAATAGATTGACTATAAGGAAACATTCCAGAAGACAAAACATTGTTTCAGACTGTGAAACAGCTTATCTGGACAGTTGTCACACATTCTATATTTGAGTTTTTAAAAGCTAACCTGAGCAGCACACTTTTAACATACCCTTAAGAAACCAGTTAGAGCAGAAAAAATTGAAAAGATAATTAGAGGTTAGAAAATGGTACTTGGTTAGTGCCAATCCTGATATAA